>NW_010123721.1:0-18505 GCF_000699245.1 Pterocles gutturalis
GCACACAGGCGGGCAGAGACACAGGGTTCTGCAAAATTCCAACATCACAAAACAAAGGTCTGCGGGCAGTAACGCAGGGTGCTGAGCCCCTGGGGTGGTTTGGCACCTTTCGTTTTTTGCAAGCATTGAGGTGTGTCTGGCTGCTCACCAGAATCTTGAAGCGAAATGCAGGATTTATAACTGAAATGTGGGGGTTTTTAAAAATTATCTAGGCTCGTCCTTCGTTCTGCTCGCACTGAGGGGCAGGATGATGAAGGGGACAGGCAGCAGCGAGGATTCAGGCTTTTTCACTCGTTTGCAAAGTTAGGAGTAAGGGCAAGGATGAACCAAACTCGAGTTTGTGGAGGGAGAAGCATTTGGCAAATAAAATTCCTAAAAGAGGAGACATGGAGGAGATAAGAGGGAGTGAAGTGTCAGAGGAAAGTCAGCTGTAGGGTGAGGTTTATTTGAGGTCAAAAAAACCCAGGACAAAACGTGCCAGTGAAGTTTGCAACAAGGAGCCACTTATTTTCAAGCCAGAGAGTCTTCAACTGTCTGAATCTTAATCTGAGTTGTAACAGCAAAAGTTTTATTAGTCATGGTGTGACTCGGGAGCTATCGCAAACTGGAGGAATACACTTGGGAAAAATCAGAACAATTTTTTAAAAGTCATTACAGGATTCTGGAAATCTTTTTTTCCATAGGGAATGAACACTGTAAATAAAATGGCATTGAGTGCCTGATCTGATCTGATTTAAATCTGATTCTAAAAGCTCACAAAATCTGCTCCAAAATGCAAAAGTTTCCCCCAATGCGGTTGAAAGTACCTGTGCAATGCTTGCGCTTGGTGCAGACTTATAAAAGGGCATCTGCTCAGACCGGTGTGTAATAGTACCAAGACACTCCTGCTGGTTTTAGAAGTAATATTTTTAACAACACCTAGTATCCCCTTTTGCTTTCTGGTCCATTAATCCTAAGTCTCTAAAGGAAATGTAAGCAAGGAATGTTGCCTAGTATCCCCTTTTGCTTTCTGGGCCGTTAATCCTAAATCTCTAAAGGAAATGTAAGCAAGGAATGTTTAATGCCCTGTCTGGCGTTCTTTACTATCTACATAGGCAAAGCGTTGGCCAAAAGTCACTGCTGAAATTCTTCTCAGATGGTAAAAATGTCCGGAGCTTCCACACCACCCTGCTAATTGCAGCCTGCAAACATTCCGGTTTTGAACAAGACAGAGAGAAGTGATCTGTGAATCTGTGTGATCTATGAAGGATGAATTACAATTAATGTAAATGGTTTAACAATGATAAATTCAGATCTCCTGAGCAGCTTATCAAGGGAATTTCATTTAAAGCAGCAAAGAAATGATATTGCAATAAAGGAAAAATATATGAAAAGGTATTTCTTGTTTGTAATGAGTTTGTAGTTACAGGCTTCTGGTTCATGTTTCCTTTTTTCAGCGTTCATCTCTGTGACTTGGCTTTTCAAGTAGCTGTTAGTGAACAGATGATTCGAACTATTGTGTAACTGTCTGATGCCATATGCTGACAAGAGAAAATGAAGCTTTCAGTAGTTCTGATGAAGTCGGGATTAACGGTTGATTCAAAGGTACTGCCACTGCGTGCCCCGTACAAGTGCAATGGGATATGTGAAGATTATCTCATCTCTAAATGAAAGATCTCTTCACAACAATAAGTTCTGGATTGGATGGGACACCCTAGAGATAGTTGTCATTTTAGAATGTAAATATCAAAATTCTCAAACCCCGATTTTTAAATTTTCTCAGACATTTTAAAATCCAGTAACAGGATATGAATTAAAAGCAAGGAAGTTGAGGATTTCTGCAATAAGAGGTGGATCTGCTGCTTGGCAAAAAAAAAAGACCACAACAAAACATGTTTGTAAATCAACTGTTCTGAAAACCTGTCTCTGCCATCTTCCTTCAAGGTCTCGGTAGAAAGATCTGAGAAGGAGCAACCTGCTGCCCAGCATGGCCATGGTAGATGTTAGCTCTGACAGTCCTGCTGCTTAAAAAGAAAACTTGATTAGCAGTGCAGTCCCTGGAGGACTGCTTTCCCACTGTGAATACGTGCCATCATTATATAAATAAATTCTTACAGTTTTATGCAACCTGGAAATAAATAGGAGATTCTCGGGAACGTCCACGTAGCAGGTACAAACAGACCTAAACTCTCTTGGCCCCTGCTCTTTGCTGTAGAAGACTTCCTTAAAACCCAGCATTTTGGGGTTTGTTAGTGGATCCACAAGTTGTTTGTTTACAATACAGAGAAGTGTTTCTTGGTGCTGGTTCTGGCAGTACTTTGCTGTAGCTTAACTCAGCATCATATACTTCCGTTAGCAAACGAGGCAGAAAGGGTACTCCTGATCAGTTCTCACTCTGCCCTCAGAATTGTGTGCATCTTACTCACATCTACTAACCCTCCTGCTGTTCAGATTTTCATCTTTGTTTGAGGCAGAAAGGGTACTCCTGATCAGTTTTCACTCTGCCCTCAGAACTGTGTGCATCTTACTCACATCTACTAATCCTCCTGCTGTTCAGATTTTCATCTTTGTTACTTTAATTAAATGCCATTTTAATTTCATCCACTGAACTTTTGATTTTCCACCTAATCTGTCCTTTAACGACAAGAGCGAGGCTGAGGAGAGTGTTCTTAATTAGATACATCAGTGGTCAATGACATCAATGTCAACAGAACATATATGTATATATATCTCCCCTTTTTCATGTATTTAAGCCTACTCCTACTACTGTAGTTGGTATATCAGACTTCTTTATTAAATTATCAGAGAGGTGTTAATTTTCTCCCTGGGAGTTTCCAGCATTCGGTTATGACCCATCCAGTCTCGTTCACTGACACTAAAGCTTATGGGGAAATTTTCATAACGCTGATCCTGTAAGAAGATACAAATTTTCTAAAATATTTTTCAAGTTGTGTCCCATGTCTTTATTTTCCATCCAAGGCATTTTCTTTCAGTTCTTGTTATTAAGTCTGTTGCTTACACGACATTGCTCACTGAAGGTGGTGTTTTCAGGTGCAGGGCAGTATTTTCCCGGGACGGGCACATCTGGCGGTGGTTGAGTACAAAATGCCCTTTTAGTGCCAGCAGGAGAATTTGCTTCCAGGTAAACCAAGGTCTGAGACTCATACATGAACATCAGGGCCACAGAATGTAATGGGGTGGGATGGAATACCGAAAAAGGAGGTTTTCATTAAAGGCCTTGAGTTGGGAATTCACAAATATTTCAGCCCGGATTAAATTCCTTGTTAAGGACTAACCTCTGAAAGCATCTACTTTCTGCAACATCTGCTGTGGAAGAAAGACTTGGGCACTGGAGCTGTAACTACCCTCTTGCTAGCTGGAGAGAGAAACAGATGGAGTCTCAGGGAAGATGTAGTGTTGGAAATCACTGCGATTTGGACCTCACTTGTAGTTCTTTAATTTTCCCCCAGAGAAAATTGTCAGATTGGAGCACAGGCATAATATATTTCTTTCTTTGTGTGTGTGTGCTGTACTGAGTCAGAATCTGGCCTCGATCGCTTCCTATGCTCCTGTGACCTCTCTGCATGAACCTCCTCAGCTGTGAATCAGTGCAGTAATGTCACCTCGTATGCTTTCACTTGAGCGAGTAAATAAGTCTTGCTTTTCACATTTATAATCACCAGGAACAAAAAAAATAGTAAAAAAAAAAAGAAAGCTGAATGAAACCAGAAACTGTGATTCCGTTTGCCAAGACGCTTGCGTTCTCTCAACAGCAGGGATGTGTCCTGCAAATTTAAAGCTGGAAAGTTCCGAGCTGTTGGATCTGGGCACATTGTGTGCTTTAATTGGCCCTGAAGGATCGTGTGTATGTGCGAAGCACTCTGAATCTGGTTTCAAAATAGGTTTTTAATAATAGAAATAATCTCTTATACCATACTCCCGTTAGCAGCACATTATGGGAGTTTGTCGGTGTGTTTTAAATTGGTGTGAAATGCTGAGACCCGTGCACCTGGGAAGTGGCGTGTGTGTTGGGGTGGGTGTATGAGCACAAGTTTTCCTGGGAAATTTAAAGGAGTTCTGTGATTCTGTGATTCTGTGAGTTAAATTTTGATGATGTGGCATATGAACTGTATGTAAGAAAAGACGTTTAAGGGGTGATTCTGAAGAAGTGTGATTTTTTGGGGCTCATTCTTCAGTCTGGGTAGGAGCAGATTGGCTGTTTCTAGCAGAATAGAGACCTGTAAGAATCACTGGTGATGGCACATAATTTCCAAAGGCAGCTGAGATTATTAAAGAACACGGCTACTTGAATAAGAGGAGAGTATTTTCCTTAAGTAAAAATTCGAACAGTCTGTGTCTCTGCAGTTCACCTCCATGATTCTTTAAATTTGAGGGGGTTGAGATAAAGATCTACACATTTTAAATTGCCATAAACTTTGAAATAGTTTGTAATCCCCACTAATAAAACTCTTTATCTCCCTCTTCCTCCAAAACATTCTCCAAGCTTGTTTGATGGACTCATCTCTATTAAAAAAAAAAAAACAAACAAGTAAGCTAGGAGTCCGGATATATTGAGCAGGAATACAACTGGTTCCTGCACTGGGAGAGGAAGGAAGTTGGGTGGTTCGGAGTATGGAATTACTGGTAGGTTAAGAAAATGTATTTTAGTAGGCAAACCATTTTCAGTCCTTATGAAGAAGCTTGGCATTAGGAGAAATATGATTTCCTGTAATCAAGGTGCTGGGAGTTGTTTGCCAGCCACTAATGCCTTCAGGGAAATCTAGTAGCAAACCGTGTAAATGGAAGGGATATTAGCAGAGATTGGCTTCATCTTCTTTAGGGCAAAACCATAAAAAGTTATGGGGTTTCATATGCCCTACTTCAGTTGGTTTAGTTATCTCCTGGCTGCTCTATTCCAGAAGTTGTTGGAAAATGCTTTGACAGTATTGGTGAAGCTAACCAGGAGAAATTTTATCTGTTATGCTGCAGAGAAATTTGTGTGGTAAAAAGTTTAGCAATGTTAAATACGAGGAATTTTTGTCAATAAGGCCACTGATAAATCTCCCGTTAAATTAAGTGTGCCTGGAGCCCTATATTTAGTGGAGCTTTTGCAGCTATTGCCAAATTCCAGCAAGGCTTAGGCATTTCCAATAATTATTACAGCAGAATTTACAGCATATATTTTTTCCTGTTGACATATCAAGCATATTTGCATTACAACACTTTCTCCAAGTGATTGATTATTGTAGCCTGTTTAGAGATGTGCCCATCTTTGTAATCATTGTCAATTATTTGAAAAATATTCTTAATAAATCTTTTTTTTTTTCTGAATAAAGGCTCCTCTTTGCATTCCTTCCTATGCCATGGGGTGCTGGGGTTGCCAACAAGTATCTGTGCCGTTGCGTTCATGGAACTGAAGGGAGGGGAAAGACTTGCTCCCGAATGAACCTGTGTGTTTACTGGGAGGCACTGGAAATTAAACCAGGTTGATTCCTTTTGGTCCCTCCAGCCAGGCTGCGTGTGCACGTGCAGGGGTGTGCGTTCTGTAGAATGACGTATTGTAGCCTTAGAAATGAATCCACTTGAAGTTGGTACTAACCTGCCTCTCGCATCGGTGGAAATGGATATTATGATTGCTGTGTTGAAACGTGCGCTCAAATGCATTGGGAGTTTGATACTATTTTTCAAAGTGCCAAATAGATAATGTCAGAACATTTCTGAAATGGGATACTAACATCGAGATATACTGCACCAATCAACTAACGTCAGGCAAAGTATAGCGTAAAACTGTGGATGGAGGAGACTACTGCAGAATTTCCATTTTCATTCCCTATGTCAACAGCTTTGTAACTTACCTAGTAGATTGTTTTATGTTTTCCAGACATATTCTCAGTAGACTACAAACACTACATTCAGCTCAGCCTTCAGAACCCAAAGAATTAGATATGCTGTAGTTTATGAAATGGATGTTTATGAAAGTATCCTTTGTTTGAATTGCTCCAAAACCCAACATGAATTCAAACTTTGACAGCGTAAGCAGAAAATAAGAGGGCCATAGTGATCTCCCAAATGTAGCCTTAACTATTGAGGTTCTCATATTGAAAATGCAATTTTCTGTCTAGATGTTTATGAATGTCTTCAAATTCCCTTTCATAATAGCCCCTTTTTGACAGGCCTTTTTCAACTCTGAAATATGAGAAGAAAGGTTGCTGCAGAATGTAGCATATACCATTATAGGACGTACACCTCTGTCCCTCAAGCCAACAGCACTCTTTTGGAAGTCAATGATGATATATGCATGTGGAGGAGGTTGCAGAGCCCACGATCCGTTGCAGGGAAGCAGGATTCTCTTACCGAATCGCTGTAAGTTCAAATGCTAAAATTCGCTGTGACACTTTAGGGAGCCTGTCCATGTAAAATGTATGAATGCCGGGTGATTTTATCAGCTGTGCGGATAACTCCAGCCTCGTGTCATCTTCACAGCGCTGGCAAACCTCATCACATAGCCGCTCAAGAACAGTCAAAACTCTTAATATTGAATTACTCTCTACGGGTAGAAATGTGTCGGTTTGGTTATGGAGAGTGTCTGCGTTACAGGAACCCAGTTCCCCTGGATCACTGGTGTGCATTGGCGTCGGTGCGATCAACACAACAAATTAATGCACAGTGGAAAATTGGGCACAAAGCATAGACCGGTTCTACCTGTTGGCACTCAACATTTTCCCATTGTCCTTGCGCTCTAGTGAAAATCTGATGGCAAGGGGTTGTGTTCTTGGGCAGCTGAACCTTAGGAGGCTGGAGAGTTGGTGTTGGACCAAGATGACTGGCGAGCCAGGACTCTGACTGATTTCACTGGGCTTCATGTCATGTCATTTGATCGTAAAAGATCAATTTATGAGATTAATTGCTTTTCCTACATTAAAATGTCCCTTTTTCTTTCTGCGTACACATGGACTTTAGCTATACAGTGCATGAAAAGGGAGATGCTGAGGTGGGAGGAGAAAGCCTTGCAGGTGTTTGGAATTGCTCATCCTTTGGTGGTGAGGACTCAAAGATAAGGGTGTACTGGGTGCCACGCAAAATCCAGGAAGGCCATATTTAAAGAAAAAAAAAACATATACAAGTTATTTTGTCATTTTCAGTGTTGTGAGCTAAAAAAAAAAAAATAAACCATATACAGGTTATTTTGTCATTTTCAGTGTTGTGAGCTTGGGTACGTGGCAGATACTGTCTGTATAATGGACGATAGTGTGATGGAGCAAATTTCTTTGTAGAAGAGGTAGAAAGGAGAATGATCTTCATTTTTAGATACTGTCTGTATAATGGATGGTAGTGTGATGGAGCAAATTTCTTTGTAGGAGAGGTAGAAAGGAGAATGATCTTCATTTTCTTTGGTGTCTCTTTTCACCAAATGCTGGAAAAATTGCCTGTTTCAGGGAAGGACTGAAGTTGTTGCAGAAGTACTTGGTGTAGAGCAGAGCTGTGATGCCATCCAGCATCAGGATGTTCTCCAGGAGAACTGTTTGCCACTGCAGCATTGAGACTCTGTCCCTGTCTTTTTCTGTGTTCCCTTGGTCACTCTTTACTGCCTGCTTTTTCTTTGTTTTGTATCTTTTTTTGAGCATCATTTTCTCCAACATAATTTGGACAAGTTTCCAGTTAAGGTTCAGTCCTGCTTGTAATCATCCTGTTGAAAAAGGAACTAGAGATTAGCAGCTGCTTTGTCCACCCACAGCATTCATTTTAGCGATAACAAAATGTGCCTTTTTTTTTTTTTTTAGGAGGGAAAGGAGAAGGACAAGGAATTGCTGTCTGGACAAGTCAGAGAAATGTTTACTAATGCCCTAGTTAAGGTTGTAAATGTTCTGCGGGTAGTAGGCTGGGTTAGTAAGACAGGCGAGTAGCTCCATGCATACTTCTCTAAAGAAAGCAAACAGCAGCCTAAGTCTAATGTATCAATTAGATAAATATATAAAGAAGGATAAAATTCGCTTTGCCCTGCACCCATGCCTGTTCTCAGAAGATGCTGACACCCGGGATCGGAGCTGAGGAGCTCCCTGGATACGCAGGGCTGGGATGCGGCAGGGCTGGGAGGTCCCCGGCCAGGCTGCGCTGGACCTGGCGGTGTCCCCACGCGTGCTGGGAGGTGACATCCCTCCAGAACGGTCCTGAGGCCATAGTCCATGCTGAGGTGCGAGGCTGATGCCATGGCCAGCAGATCTGCTGGTGGTGGGTGCACAGCTGGGGTGGGGCTGCTCCCACTGATGTTCAGCTTTCTGAGTCGGTTTGATAACACACATTAAAATGCCAACTGACACGCAAAAGGAGAGAAAAAAAATAGTTTGTGACATTAAACACCTTAACATGAAATAATTCAAGTTAACCTGCAGCAGGTTTCAAGCATAAGCAAGTCCCGAGGTAAAAGCACACACCCTTGAAAAGGTCAAGCAGCTGCTGAAACCTCCGCGTGCTCCCGCTCCTGACAAAACGAGACGCAGGCAAAGGCAACTCCAGCGCAAGCCTGAGGAATAGGAAAGGAGGTGTGCTAGTCAAAGGAGAGGTAACATTTATAAATATTTCTCATAATGCTGCTAGGTACCAGGAATCTGAAGGAGCAGACGAACAACTCTTTCTCCTGTATTTGCAAATCTTGGTTTAAAAGTTCGGAACTTTGGTTCTGCTCTCGGGATGCCTCCTTCAAATTCCTGGCGTCCCCTGCTTACGGCTTTCAGTGGCCTTTGTAGAAGTGCAAGAGGAAAATCAGAATCGTTTAGCCCAGTGTAATGGTTGAATAGTTTTACACTGATGGGGTAGAGATAATTTTGAGGACTGTATTGTTTCAACAGCGGACAAGTACAAATGTTTCTCTGGAGTCTCAGGGTATTTTTAATACTGCTTTTTAGATGTTGTTTTATTTTGCTTGAAACTCATAATGCATTCTTCCCAGAATTTTTCAGCTTGTTCTTTTAATTTTTTCAGGGTATCCTGTCAGTTTTTAAATACAGCCTTTTCATGTTGCCAGTGAATCGCTTTGATCTGCAGATGAGAACTGATGAGATGCAGCTTCCTCATTGCTGAACTCTGCCAAGAGTGTCGAGCGCGTCTGCAATCAAGCCCATCAGTATCCTAAAACTGGGAAAATAAAATTCCTGACAAGACTTTCCAAAGCAATCTTTTTCCCATTGTCTATAAAGCAAAAAGCCCAGAACAAGATGTCTGTGTTTCAGGAGCATAAAAGTGAATGAAGACAAAAGGAACACAGTGTGATTAACATGTCCTTTGTTTTATTTATGTAGTAAGAGCTGTGAAAAAAAGTTATATTCCTCTTTGTACCACATCTTCATGCATCGAGGGAGCTGGCAAGAGGGGAGCAAAACACTGTTCAGTCTTTGTCACAATTTTGTGATAAATGTGTGCATTTGGAGAGGAGCTCGCAGCACGCGAGGGTATCTGGGGGCTGCACAAATTGGTCTTAAAAAATTTCTCCTGGAAAGGACAATATACAGTGATTCTGTAGGACCCTAAGATAATTCAGGGTGGACTGGAGGAGGTCTGCAGGCCACCCCCAACCTCCAGGGATGGGGACGGCAGTCTCCCCCAGGAGCCCGTCCCTCGGCTCTGCTGCCCTCCCGGGAAAGAATTTTTTTGGAAAATCCAGTGCTTTGGGTGCCTCTCAGTGCCTAAGCTCAGGAAATGCACCCATCCCTTGAGGGGAAACGGGCTTTTTTGGTCAATTCATATCAAATGACATGGTGGTTGGTTGGAAGAGGTAGCCCAACATTATTCTCGAAAATCCCATAGTTCCTTCACATTTGCATGAGTGATTCTTTTTAGTTTAACTGCTGCTTGAATTCTAGCTCATATTTCAGGGCATGAGTAAATAAAACACCATTCATGGGACCAGCATACTCATTTATGGCCAGATCTGAAGCCTTTTCCCAAGGCAAAATACAATTAAAGCCAGGCAGAACTTGACCCGAGTGAGGACTTCAACATTTGATCTGTGAATTTTACTTTTCTGCATTTTTATTATTTTTATCCAGTAGTAAAAGTATTTCTCCTGCTGGTGTATTTCACATTGTGCTGGATATTGAATTCCTTGCAGTAAAGGTCTCACCTCTCGAAACCTAATCTGCTACAGCATGCTATCTAAAGAACTTAATTCTTATTGGGATAACAAGTTTAAAAATATATATTTTTAAAGCACATCCATGACATTTTTGTTAACCCGCTTCCAACGGTGATCTAGCCGTAACAGTAAAGGATGAAAAGCGAAGAACAGGCTGAGATCTAATCTGACCCAACTCATTGATTCCCTCCCTGACCTTGGGGAAGCCTTTTGACCTGCCTGTGCCTCAGTCAACTCAGCTGGAAAATTGGGTAAAGAGTGGAGCCTGTTAGAAAACCATCTTCGATTTGAACAAAGATTTCCCAGAGACCCAAAAAAAGTGAGTGTAGTCATTTTGTACAGACATAATTGATTGCGGACTGCCCAAGAATAACATCCTGAGCTGTGGGATGCAAGGGATGACATCTCATTTGGCATGCGGTGGCCGGGTGGTCTCTGCATCCACTTTTTATGTGTCCAGAGCTGTGTTTTCACTTTCACTGCATCAGTCTGGCCTTGTCTGTCCTCGGTGGGAATGTGGCTCAGATTCCGCACAAGTCCCAGAAGATGCTGGGGAATAATTACTACTCCTGTTCAGTTCAGAGTTACTAAACTAAATTATTATCCTCTGGATTTATCCCAACCTAAAGTGGCATCCCATGCTACTATGCCAATAAAACATAAAAATGAAATCACATCTCTACCCAGAATTCACCCAACGCTTGCCCTTGCTCTCCCAAGGCAGGTTTTGTGCCACCAGCATGTCACCAGTGGTGCCTGCAGTTACCAGGATGAAGATTCAGGCTGCAATCCCCAACAAAAAATTACCAGGATGAAGGTTCAGGCTGCAATCCTAACGTTAAGCCTTACGCCGATGCTCAAAGCCAGACCTGTGGTTCAAGAGTTTTGCCCACAGCCGGGAGCGTGGGCTTGGCATCACCCAGATCCTCCCATCCTTGGTGGGAGCCATTCATCCAGCCCCGAGGTGCGATGGGGAGCCACTGAAGGCGTGCGGAGGCAAGCCAAAGGCATTTCCATGGCATGCGGATAAAACCACGCGAAATTGGCAGCCGGCGCCCGGCCGCATGCACCGGGCTCCCTCCTCGCACGGATTTGGCACTGTTTGTCCTGGGCAAAGGCCAGCTCCTCTGGCTGGTGCCAGCACGTTGAAACTAGCCTGGACTTACTAATCTATTCTCCATGACCCACACTGGAAAAATGACCATTTCCTTTTCCCAATTCCCACATCTGCTATTTGTTTGCTTCTCTTTGCTTTGCCGAGATTTGGGAAGGAGTTCAGGAATGCGGAGCGCTGTTCAAACCCAAGCTGACCTCAGATGCCGAGTGGCATTTATCTGACAGCGCTCATCGGTGAATAGTCAAGGAGAAGCGGGCACGTTTCTTCACTGTGACATGCATATTTCTAGATGTTTTCAAATTAAATAAAAAGTCTTGATTTTGTTCTAAAATGTTAGTGAGCAGTACGGCGTGAGGAGGAGGGCTGTAGTATTTCCAGTGGAAACTAGTAAATCCTGCCGTGCCAGTTAATTGGCTGTGTCGTTATCCTTCCATGAAGTATTTTAAATTTTAACATTAATATTAGGTGCAAACACCTAAAAAAAAAAAGTCACTTGTAGTAGTCCAAATGAAATTAGTAGGTGGGAAATGACATTTACGCTGGAATAAAATCATCACGGTGCCTCATATAACATAATATATATATATGTGTGTGTGTATTTTTTACTACGAAAAATCACAGGCTCTACTCACAGAAAACCAAAATGAGATTTCACTTGAAAATATTCAATTTTCTGAATGGAATATTCTGGAAGCATGTGTTTTGTTTAGAAAATGTAAACAGCAAGGAAATTTGGAAAGCGGTAAGGACAAATACAGCGTAGAAGCAAAATGCAGTCAAAATTTGCAGAATGACACAAAATATTACAGATGGATGATGTGCAACAGGATGGCTTAACACTGACGTCAGTAGGACGAAGAATTCACCCTTTTTTGCCCCCCCTCTTTATTTTTTTTCAAAGAAGAGGACTTGATAGACCTCCCTGAGTGCATTTTTCTGTGATCCTTTTTAATCTGAATGAAGTGGTTTTAAAATTTTTTACGCATCCCACGTGCGCAAAGATCTATATGCACCCTTAGAAAAAGAACAATAAAACCAATCACATCTTGGGGGAGATAAACTTGTTAAGAAAGATTATACGGAGATTTAACCAACAGAGTTACTATCCACAAAGATGCTTGTATGCCTTTTTTTATTTTTAAGAAATCAGTGGAAGTTCAGTGTCAGAAACTGGAGGCTAAAAAGGGGATCTGGGTCTACTGCTGAATGTTCCTCTGGGCTTACAAGACTGAGCAGAAATAAAGGAATTACCCACAAATATTTGGTGGGTTTTATATCAAGAGCCTAAAATAGATGCGTATTTATGGAATTAAGGGGAAAGGAATTTTAAAAGAGCTGATTAAACTCGCTGCGATGCTGCTTTTTAGATTAGTGGCCAAGAAAGAGGAGCTGAATTTTTCTGACTTTTGGTGCACGTGTTCCTACTGGTATCGAGACTTTGATGGCAGGAATTAGCTGCATAGCGGTGAGGGTGAGCACAGGTGTGGAGCTTTGCGTGCAGCACTCTTGGGGATGCTCCGGCCGGTGATGGGTGAAACCTCTGGCCCCATCTCCTCCGAGGTGACACGTCGGCGTGCGTGTCCTCAGAAGTCCTCAAAAGATTCTGAAGACTTTTGGTTGCTCATATAGTCTGCTGTTATCACTCTTGTGTTCCTCTGGCTTTTGCTTCTGGCCAGTTTTCCTTTCCCTGTCGCGTACCTTTGTTTAAGATTATTTTTCCCTAGATATGTGAGGTTGCATTTTTTCAAGTTAAATATTATTTGTCGCCGTTCAGCAAGAGAGCACACATTTCTGCTTTGAAATACCCCCTGATTGCCAAAGACCATCAACTCTGGCTATCTAGAAACAGAAGGCAGAGATGAAAAGCGCTCTTAGATCATCCAGCCCATGTCCCTGCCATCCTCCATGGATGGAGCTCGCCGCGGTGACAGCCGTGTCCGAAGGGAGCCGTGGGGTATCGTTGGGCAGCTCTTGGCATCCCAGCTCGGTGTTTGCTCTCGCAGGCAGATAAGGTTTTTCTTTCATGTCCATGTGCCATCAGAAAAGGAAAACCCAACGCGTTGGTGGAATGGCTCCACCATTGTTGCTGGCCGACCCTGCACAGTTTCAAAAGATATTGCGTGTCTGGGCATCAAAGAGCTGCGACGGTGACAGCAGCCGTGGCTCGTGCCCTCGGTGCGGAGTCCTTTGTCCCTTGTTTGAAACACGGAATAGATTTTTGGCATGACGCTTAAATAGGTGCAGAATGAAAGGCAGATATATAAAGTGATCAAAAAAAAAAAAAAAAGAAGCATAGTTTTGGCAGAAAATTAACACAAATGGCCAAACTAAGGGGATAATCCTGTTCTCACTGAAGTCAGTGGCAAAGCTGCCTTTGATTTCAATAGGCATGAATTACAGGCGGAGAGAAAAACTGGGCTATTTGTAATTGTAATTGACTTAGTTTGCAGGGACAAAGTTGCTGCATGGAGGGAAGGTGTGCATCCTAATTGTCTTCAGCTTCTTGCTGTCGCTGGATTTCACTGTGACTACCCGTCGGTCTGTAATATTTTTTTTTTCCCCTGCTGGGACGCTTCGCTGTGCATGTTAACAGCACTTTGGTTGCAGTAGGGACAGTCCTGGCTGATGTTCAGTTAGATTAAAACTGGTGGGTTTTTTTTTTTTTAATGCTTTTGTTGTTGTTTTTGACGTGTGGGTGGGTTTTTGTTTCGTTAAAAATGTGGCATGAGATTCATCACAGTGAGAGTGTCCCTTTACAAGAAGGAAAAAAGAGGATATAGAGAAAGCATGTAAGTCTTTTGGCATAACTACAACCAAAAAAAGCAAAACAGAAGAAAAAAAAAACCAATGTAAATGCTTTACTCTCCTTTCTGTGTTCAGGTGGAACCTTCAGACTGAGTGTCTTGCAGCTCTCCAGCTCATTGAGGAGAGGGTGGGAGCCTAAAAGCGTTTTTTGTTAGAGAAGTAATTAATCGATCATGTGTTGTTTCTTCAGCAATTATGTGATATTCCCCTGTTAATCTGTTCAGAATTCAGTGTAAACATGCGATGTCTCCGCTGCTTTTGAAAGCAGATAAATGAGCTCCTCCTCTCCGTCCCTGGCCAGCCTTGGGGACCCGCGGCGCGTTCGGACCGGGGCTCTCCAGGAGCCTTGGCTGTTCCAGGGAGGCAGAAGAACTCTGCAGACGGGAGACTTCTCCGTAATTAAACTCTGTGCAAAATAAAGAGAGATCTTCATCACACCCTTTGTATTCATATCAAATCTGTTGCCATGGGAGCCGGCATAGAACAGCAAGGTAGGCAAAATCCGTAATGTTACGTTACGTTTGCCCTGTAGCCACTGGAGGGTCCCTTAAAATAAAGTCGCCTTTTATCTTTTGCTTTCTGAATAAACATAAAACTACATTTTTAGTGCAAAATCCTGATTTCAAGGTTATTGATGCCAGACTAAATTAATACAGTCTGTGCGATAGCATACAAAATCCCCAGCAAAGCCAGGGATACTCCTGTCTTTTGAAAGCTTGACATTTGTTTTTCATCATGAACTTAAAGGTCACCAGCTACAGATGAATCAGGATACCTGCTTGAGTTTACATTTACATGCATTTTATTTTATTCCCCTGTGCGCTTTTTATGAGATCCATCACTGGAATAAAACTGTAGCTCTCTCTTGTTATCCGGGTTTGATAATCTAGAAGAGTTATCAACCTGCTGCCTTTACGGACAGATGAGTTGTCTTCCGCGCGTCGCCGTGCCGCTGCAATTCCACGCGGTGTGGTTCAGTGTCTGGTTTTTTCCTGCTTCACCCGAGCATCACCACTAATTTCAGCTGTAAATATAATGCTGAAATATAAACTCTGTTCCTAAGGTGTAATTCTCTGTGTTTTGACAACAATGTTGGACTGTCAAAAGTTGTTGAGAAATGGTTTGTGCGTATTGATGCTTGTTTAATTCTCGTTTTATTTCTGCAGATGAAGATGCAGTTAATCAAAATACAGGTTTCAGAACTTCCAGGGATTCAAAATGCCTCATTCAGACTTAACAATGAAGGTGTCCCGTGTCTTCTGCATATGAATTTTTGTTTTTGTTCAGCCTCGCAAGTGACCTGTATTGCTACACGGATTTTTTTTTTTTTTTTTTTTGAAACCAAATAACATTTTATATTTTTACCAAAATACCTGTGGAGCTGACAGAGCATGATGCATTCATTTTCCTTGATTTTGTAGTGAGGGAAAAGGCTAGCATGAATAATTCAAAAATAATGCTGAGACTGTTAAGATTTAGTACTGGAGAGGTCATCACAGTTGGGAGAATGAGCTAGGAGACTATTACTATTCCACGATCTTTGAATCTCAAGGTGACATCATTATTATTTCTCTATATCTATAATGTGGTGCTGCAACCAACTTATTGCAGTGTTTCTCATGTAGGGGAGAAAGATCAATTACATACAGACCTCAAAATGTGAACTATAAGCATAGTGTCCAATAAAACTGTCATTAACAGTCACCACAATTTTAACTGTATGCTTCCAGGTCAAGCTGTTTTAAAAATGATAACTGACATTGAAAGGTTGAATAAAGAGCGCCCGTTCCAAAGGGAACAATTCTTTACCCAAATAAGTTTTCATTAACACATTCGCTAATTCCGTTCTCCGGGTTACGAAAAGCTTTCGGCGTTTCGTTTATTCATCTCATTGTTTCTGGCACGCACATTCACAGACAACCCTGGAAGAAAAAAATAAAAAAAGAAATCCTAAGTTTTCCACATGACCAGCATCACCAGTAGCGTTGGTGAATGCAGACAGAACATCCCTCTGAAATTGGATTTAATTTATTCCCGTCTTTGACGAGAAACCGAAAGATATTACCCAAATGGAAGCTGTATTCCGGCAGCGCTTGTTGCATTACTTTAACTATTACCTCACCTCTCCATGTGCCGTTGACTCGCCGGCGTGCCCGTGGAAGCGTGCGTTATCCAAAATAAACAAGTCGCTTACGAATATCCCCAAGTAATGTGTGCCAGGAAACAGCCGTCAGGGCTTCGGAGGCGGCTCTCCATTGGGCCAGCGCTGCCTCGTGTGTTTAATTAAACATCCCTTTCCCTTGGAGAATATTCCTCGAGACTGTAACTCTTCCAGTAAAACACTTTTCTTACTTGTTTTGTTTTCTGTTTGCAATTTTCAATGGAGTTTGAAAGATAAATAAGGCAGCTTTCGTAAAGAAATTACAGAGAATAAAAGGGTTGGTGAGCCACCTGTTCTGAGCACCAGGATGTTTTGATGCAAGCAGCACTCAAATGTTTCTAAAAAAATATGTTGCAACTCTGTGAGACAGTATTTCCTCTTCTGTTTTTGAAGGAACGAGCTACTTTCCTCCTCTATTAATTTTTTCCCATCTTTCTTTCAAGATCTAGTCTTATAGCATCATGACAGCTCCTTGCTCCTGGGATCGAAGGCGATGCTCCGGGGGCTCACAGGGACCCTACCCCTCATCCTCCCTGCCTCTTTTTGTCTTCTTACCTTTTTTTTTCTCCCTCTTGGCTATTTTGGCAGCCCGAGAGCTGTGATCCGCAGCCAGGCACACGCGTAACGTCGTACTGACACCACACCAATGGCTCTTGGATGGCCAACGACTCCTTCATGGTTGGGGTCTGGAGGGGCTTGGGGCTTGTCAGTGATTTTATTTTTCTAAATTCTTATTTTTGTTCCCTTGCTTCTCTGAATTAAACATTTTTACAGTAAGATATAAAGATATCAATGTGACCAAGTAAGCCTTTACAAGGAGCAACTAGGTGAAAATATGTAAAAATGAATAAAATATGTAAAAAATGAATAAAATATGTAAAAAATGAAGATCCGTTGTTATTTTTCTTGCAAGGCATTCGGGTGTGCACAGCTGGAGGGAAAGGGCACTGTGGGAGGACCATGGACTCTAGTCCTGCTGATCCAAAAGATTAAGAGGAGATTGGTCAGAAAAATCAAAATTATGTAAGCTGGTAGAGAGGTGATTCTGCGGCAGGAAAAATAAAACAACTGTGAAACAATGTCTCTCTAATGACTCCAGGAAAATTAGAAAGAGAGTAACTCAGTGGCTTCCTAGGTATGACTTTTTTCCTGTTCAGCCAAACATTGATTTTAATTTTTAGCAGTTGGAGGAAAGCCACATGACTTAAGCTCCAGTTCGCCCTCATTATGCAACCTTCACTGCCATCGTGCTTTTGATGGCCTATTGCACATAATGATGTTCGCCCTCTGCAGCGAGCGTGGTCCGGAGCTGGCCGCGATTAACCGCCTGGGTCGGTGCTGCTCCCCTGATGTTGGGTTTGGGAATATCAGAAGATTTGAGCATCTTCACTAGCAGCGGTAGTCTTCTTGGTGGATGCCTAGGAATTGGAGAAAGAATTGGAGATCAGAGAAAGGAACAGATTTATCACAAACATTTTTGTTCTGGGGGCACAACACAATGGCAGCTACACTTAGAGTTTGATTTATGTTCACGTATAGTTGTTATGGAGCCACAAAATTAGTGATACCATCCCCATGGCCAGCAGCGGTGAAGGCAGCGAGGATGGTCTTACAGTTGGCCATAGCATGGGGAGTCTGCAGGTCAGGAGTTAATTCAAATGTTTTATCTGCTCTAGTATTTCTAAACTTGACATTGCTCTAATTTGTGTTGTAAGGAGTCTGGGAAAATTTTTGCTGCCAGTTATGCCTGTGAGATGACCTAACGGTTTCTTTTGGAGCTTACGTGCACTCTGCATAGTGCGAAATAGTACTTGGGAAGGCAAGCTGTTGGTGATCGTGCTTGGAGTTGAAAAAGCATGATAATAATTTAATAATCATGAAATACTGTTGACAAAAGCAGTGGCTTTGCAGGACTAAGGAGGAAGTCACCTTTATGCCAAAGAGCTTGGATTTCATAACGTGTTTTGAAACAACGCTGCAGTCCTGTTGGAAGAGGAAGAGCAATGGTGCCCAGCCCCCAAACCAACCCCAAACCAAACACCAATGAAAGCATCTTGAATGGATTCTTTCTTCATCACTACCCAAACTAGAAACTCCATCAATTAGTAATGGATTTTGTAAAAAGTGTTGAAAAACTACAATAATGAGAAAAAATCCTTCGATGACCTTTCACACGTTCTGCAGCCAGTGCCCAGGGAAGGGTGTTATCCTGCCATTCAACTAGGAGAGAAGGAAAAAGTGGCAAAAAAAAGGCTAAAGAGAGTCATTAAACCTGTTTATCATTAAATAAAAAGTACAAGCTTGTTCATAATGC
>NW_010123721.1:18536-24566 GCF_000699245.1 Pterocles gutturalis
AACGTAACTGCAGCTATTTCATTTCATGGGAGGTTTATGTAAGCTCTCCTATTAAATTTAATGGGTTGCCTCATGAGAAGCAGCTCATTAATATGAATATGAAGAGCACGTTTCAACCTGCAAACTAAACAACACAAAGATGTGTGATGTTTATTTTCCTTTGGTAGATCTTTGCTTTTTAAAAATATGAACTAATGCACTAGGAATGGATGGAGCCTGGGGATAAGGGGCTGACGTGGGAATCGGGAGGCCATGATTCTCATTCCGCTCGGTGCCGTACGCTTCTGGTGGGAATGTGAGCAAATCAATTAACTGCTGTTTGCTTTGGTTACTGAATCAGGTTAAATCAACGAACAGTGTAATACTTTACTTATTGTGAGGCTAAATAATTGTCATTAATTATACTGGTTTGGATGAACATCACGGACTACCTGGAGTGATGGGCAGCGCTGGAGCGGTGAGTCAGGCTTTGGGTTCAGGAAGGTCAGCAGCTGCCTCCGTGTGCCGGAGATGAGTGCCAGGCTGATGGAAGTGCTTCACCCCACTAGACTGGTTGTGTTGCTTCTGACTCCAGAGCCAACTTGGCCATTGCCATTGGGTTTTCATGGAATCATAGAACCATGGAATGGTTTGGGTTGGAAGGGACCTTGAAGATCATCGAGTTCCACCCCCTGCCATGGGCAGGGACACCTCCCACTAGCCCAAGTTGCCCAAAGCCTCATCCAGCCTGGCCTTGAACACCTCCAGGGATGGAGCATTTTGCAGCATGGCTGCCCACAATGGGGAGAAAAAGGGACATCATCAGGTCCTTGGTTCCCTTCGAGGTGATGGTCCAAGGAGACTTTCTCATGGGTGAAGCATTTGTGCAGCTTAGGTTGCTGCTTGATGTGTTTCCAGTAAGTTGACAGATTAAAATAAGAAGCTAAATGAGCAAAAACCCCTTAAAAATGAAATTGAAAAATTAGACATCAAACAGTCAGGAAGGACCATATTTATGGCCCTTGAAGGAACATTAACTTACCCGCATTTATCAAATTAGGGTTAATTTTCCAGAAGGCAGAGTCCCGTTTTGTGGTTTCACTTTGTGGCCACAGAACCTGTGAACTGCAGACATGGTTTGAAGAGCTCCAGTAACTTGCTTTGTGTTTGTTTATTTGTCACTTATTCATGGTCAAAATTTCCTTATGATCATTTTAAATTCATAAGTAGGTATAGGGGATTGTCTTAAAACCTTCTGGTGAAATTTGTATTTGAGGGTTTTTGAAGCACAAAAAGTTTCCCATAAAACAGTTAAAATAAGTAAAACTGGAAAATGCCAGAAATTCAGGTCCTGACCCTGCAGTGGAGTATGATCAGTAATATAGCTCTAGCCCTGTAATGCATCACAAAATTCAGTAGCCCAGGCAGATTCCTCCTGGCTGAGCCCTACAGGGTGAATGTTGTCCCTCTCCATGGCTGGAGGGATCTCAGCTGCCAGTGCCACACGTGCACAACTCTCCAATGCCGTTGAGGTCTGCCCATGTCTTGGAGAACACATACAGGCAGCCTGATTAAAAAAAATTTTAAAAAAACCCAACACTAAAAAAAAAAACCCACCACCAAAAAAAAAACCCACAAAAAAAAAGTGATTTTTTCAAAAATTTCACTGTAATCACAAAAAAGTCAAAGGAGAATATTCCTTTGTGTAAAATTGTCATTGAAACAACACTTTTTGATCATTCTTTGATCATTGTTTTTGCTGGCCTTACATTTTATGATCTGGGTCGACTCTTGCTGGTCTCCTGGAGCAGGAATTGTGCTCAATAGTGGGAATCCCAGAAAATCAATACTGCTGATCGCTGGCCAAGAATTTGAGCTTTTCCTGTTTCTTCTGTCCTGTGAAGAACCTGCCATCCTGCAGAGGGCTGCAATGAATTCATTCTCACCCCTGCCTCAAGCCTGACGCGGAGCTGCGAACACGAACTGTGACCCATGAACACATGGCGGTGGCGTGTCCTTGGGAGATGCTGGTTTCCATGGGGAGGGGAGGCTGCTGGACTGGTGTAACAGCAGAGGCCGTAAATCTGTGTAATCACAAATACCAGGGGCCATCGTCGCACCTATTTGATTGCCTTCTGTCCACTTTCCGATGGATGGGAGCATCCGGGGGTAGAGTGACTGTGGTGCTCTCCTTGCCGTGCCTGGAACGTGGTGTCCAAAGAACCACTGGTGGAAAAGTCTTGCCTTGTTGTGTGCTAGCATTGGGAGGGATGACGGTAAAGGCCAAAATGAAAAATTTCATAATAAAAACAATCAAGTTCCTTACAGGGTCTGAGTCCATAAAACTTCTCATAATAGTTATTGGAGGGAACTCATAAAAATAACTTAGGAAGACTACTAAGACCTGCACTCTGGTCCTTAACTTGTACAAGGAAAAAGTGTTAAGCATTCTACTTTTTTTTTTTTTTTTTTTTTTTTGGTTGCATTTCTGTTCCATTGCGCATACTCAGGAGACCCCTTTATTTCAAATTTAAAATAGTCTATGAAAATCTGTATTGACGTAATAGCTTATTAGGCTACAAGCAAAATATTCCCAGAACTAATTTTTAATTAATATAGTTCACTGAAAACTTATAAAAGATTCATGCATAATATGATAAAAGAAATAAACATCCTCAATACCACGTCAAGTTTCTTTTCTTTGTAAAACATTGTTTTTTCTCCTTTGCTACCAGCACAATAAAACCTACTCGTACAAAGTTGACTTGCACTTGTCTTTGGCATCTCCATCAGATGTCATAATTTCTGATACATAAAACGGTGCTTATTCATTCAGGGTCAAATCCTGTCACCTTTTCTCACTTTGGGCACTGCTTTCCCTAAACAGCTCCATATTTTTAACCCAGACTGCTCTTGGATTTTGTCACTGTCCCTCCGATGGGATGCTCCACAGCTGGTGGAGGCCACTGGAAATCATCTCACTGACCTACGTCAGTTTTATGGCAGTCAGAAGGCAATTAAAAGTGACAAGATTTGACTAGAATTCATCTCGTGTCTACAATCACATCAAAGTGAGATGCCGGGTCCGACCTCGTTGCAGTAAGTTCCCTCTGTAGGCAGTGAGGAGATGTTGGCATCGGAGATGTTGGCATCTCCAGAGATGGCTTTTGGCCACGTCTTGAGCCTTTCCAGAAAGGATGACCTTCTGCGACCTGCTTGGCACAAAATACTTGAATTTTGCCCCAATAAAATCAGCTGTTCAATGGACAGTATGAGATATTGGATGTTCCAGCTCTGAGAAGCCCTTTCCTCCTCGCTCCCTTCCCTCCCTAAAGTCTTCTCCAGCCATAAATCATCTGGTGCATCTTGTGTCGAGTTCTCTTTATTTTAACCTGTGCATGATTTCCATTTACATCGGCAGTTTCCACTGCAGAATTCCATGCAAAAGCTGATCTGGGAAAGCCAGGTAATAAAAACTGGGGGCTTTTGGCTGTCGGGTCAGGAGGGATGGGGCCACCTGGGTGTGACCGCCCGTGGCTGAGGGATTGAGAAATAGTGTGGAGGCTTTACTGCTTCATCCTTCCTCGTATTGGCAAGGACAGGGGAGGAATCCAGCTGGAAGGGTGACACCCTGAATGCACATTTCCTGCGCCTTTATTTGTGGTATCTGCTGTACCCGTCTCACGTTTCTCCTAAAGTGATGACAATTAAACCCGCTGGTTTTTACGCAGCTATACTCAAATGTTGTTGCCGTTGCTCCAAGAGAAGGCATTCACGTTCATACCAAAGCTGTACTTTCAATGATCCACAGCATGACCATTAGGAGAGGGCGGTGATAGCGTTGGCCATCTCTGGGAAGATCTTTCCTAATTAATCCAATTGAGTATCTTAGGCTAAGTCAGGATAACACTGTGTATTTAACAGGATTTAGTCCTGCGAATTCTTGATATCCACAGCTCCTGTGTAGCTTTAATAGACTCAGCATTTTTCAGGATTAGATCTTAAGGGCTTGATCCAAAAACATTTAAAATCAATAGGTGTTTTCTTTTGACTTCAGTGGGCTTTGGTTCAGCCTCTAAATATGAGTCAATACTTTCTGATCCAAGTACAAAAATATTTTAAAATAATATTTCCAAACCCCTTATTACTTACTTTGCACTGC
The DNA here is from genome assembly GCF_000699245.1 of Pterocles gutturalis. Taxonomy (NCBI): domain Eukaryota; kingdom Metazoa; phylum Chordata; class Aves; order Pterocliformes; family Pteroclidae; genus Pterocles; species Pterocles gutturalis. The sequence goes on from NW_010123721.1 coordinate 22,678, forward strand.
ACAGCTTCTTGAACTCTACGTAGATTTGAATAGGGAAATATTAACCAAAACAATAATGATATTATTAGTTGAAGTTTTAGCTTTTAAATTCAAGAAAAAGTACCATTGGGTATTCCTTAATATTATAGAAGAAGAATGATTAATTTAAGGTTCAGGTGCAAGACAAGGTCAGGAAAGAATTGTTGCTGTATACAGTGAGCGTTTCAAGATGGATTTGTAGTTTGAAGTATCATTTTATGATGCATTTTCTGTTTTGTTATCAGGGGAAGTATGATAGGTGACATACGAGTGATCACAGTGTTTTGGTGCAATGTTCTGTGATGGGCTTTTCATAAAAATTAGCTGACAATGTCATGAGTATACAAGTAAATTTATAGCTTTCATACTGGACTGCCATTCCCAGAGCTATTTCCAATCACTTGGGTTTTTTATTAAGTTTATTGTTCTTTTATTGTTCAGCGGAGTGTAAGCAGCAAGATTACAAATAAATGTAAGTTGCAGTGGGTATGAAGTCAAGCTTGCAGAATTAGGGGAGACGCAAGTGGAGAGAGCAGAAATTAATTTGAATCATTGGTGAGATGAGAGACCACGTCCTGACATTCCTTGTCAAACACGCATACCGTACGCGGCATCGCGGGCTGACATCCCGCTCCTGCCGCAGTCACGGCAAAAAAGCCTGAAAACAAAGTGTTGGTTGTGCTTCCAACTTACCGTGTTTTTTCCTTTCTTGCTTATTTTTCTTGCCTGCTTCACTCTTTGCTATCTTTCTTCTTCTTGCTCCAGCACTTGCTTGCAGCATAATGGGACCAACAAGTGAAGGGCGATGAACTTTCTCCTTTTAGTATCATTCTCATAATATCTCCAGCATGAAACCTTCAGCATTTATTTCCCTCTACTTTTTCTCCCCTCAAAGAGTGAATACTTTATCATTTTGGTTAATATCCTGACCAGCAGAGCAGAAAATCAGCCTCATAGCTTTTAATGACACATTTTCAACTGCAAGTTAGTAAAAAAAAAAAAAAAAAAAATCATTTTTATGTGGCTCTTCAATACTTATACAGACTTCTAGAAACATAATTAAAATTTGTGTTCCTCCTTTGTTACTGCTGCTGTGGTCTCCACTTAAACTGGATGCTGTTTGTCTGGGCAATCAGACAATAGCTAGAATCCAAAAGCAAATCGATTTGCAGTGTGGCTTGTGCTATTACTTAAGTTATAAATAAAACGATTTTTCCCAGATGGCTCCCCGATGGCCCTGCACTCTTCCCAGTACCAGCTACAGCTTTTCATCCCTGCTGCAGCTCCCTCGTGCATTCCCCCAGCTGCTCGCACCTCCAGCCTTCCCCCGGCGCCGCGCTCGCTCGAGTCTTTCCCCAAACGGCCGAAAGCTTTGGCTGGAGCGGAGCTGAGCAAGGTCAGGAGACCATCGGGAGCCCAGGGGGAGGCCCCCCCGCCTGTGCCAGAGGATCTGCAGAAGCCACTGGCCTGGCTCAGCTGCGGTGCTGCAGCTTTGGAGTGCTGGTATCACACTGGCCTGGTTCAGCTGGGACAGAGTGAACTCTCTCCCCAGCAGCTGGTGTGGGGCTGGTTGGGTTTGTGCTGAGGAGAAGCTGATCACACACTGATGGGCAGAGCTGCTGCCAGGACAGTCAAGGACTTTCCAGCTTCTCTGCTGTGCCCGTGTCTGCAGGGGCAGGAGGAGCTGGGAGGGAGCACAGCCCCACTGACCAGCCCAGGATTCGACCTTGGGTTTGGGACTGAGAACAAACTGGCCAATGGTCTGTTCCATCCCATGCACGGCGTGGCCATATGTAGATGAGGTTCTGTCTGGAAGTTGTCTCTCTCTCTCTCTCTCTCTCTCTCTCAGTTGTCTCTTGGTCTCGGACATT
>NW_010123722.1:0-446 GCF_000699245.1 Pterocles gutturalis
CTCCCAGTCCCTGCCTTTGCCTGCTGTGATTTGGGGGGTGTTGCTCAAGCACCTGATGGTGAAGGTTGAGGCAAAAATGTCGAGTACCTCAGCCTTCTCCATTTCCTGGGTAACCAGGTCTCCTGTTTCCTTCAGGAGTGGGCACACATCTTCCCTAGTCTTACTTTTATCACTGACATACCTATAGAAGATCTTCTTATTGACCTTGATGTCCCTGGTCAGATTTAATTCTATCAGGGCTTTAACTTTCCTAACCTGATCCCTGGCTGCTCAGGCAGTTTCTCTGTATTCCTCCCAGGCTACCCGTCCTCGCTTCCACCCTCTGTAGGCTTCCTTTTTCTGTTTGAGTTTGCCCAGGAGTTCCTTGTTCATCCATGCAGCCTCCTGGCATTTTTGCCTGAGTTTCTCTCTTGGGATTGCATCACTCCTGAGCCTGGAGGAGGTGA
>NW_010123723.1:0-11716 GCF_000699245.1 Pterocles gutturalis
GGGGGGATGAAACTAGATGATCTTTAAGGTCCTTTTCAACCCAGGCCATTCTATGATTCTGTGATATGATTCTAGGAAAAAGAAAGGAAAAAGACTATGTTGTAATCCTGCCTCCATTAAAATTAATGGCAAAACTCTCATCAGTGTCTGTAGGGGTAGGATTTCTCTTTGCCAGTAATATCCGCCTACTGTCTCCAGTCAAACAGCTGGTAAAATCTTTGTCTCAGCCATACTTTTTGCTTTTCCCAAATTAAGCTTATGAAGTCACCTCTCCCTACTTCATGTCTCATTAATGAATGCTTCCACTTCAGCCCCAGTGAAGGACTTGTGTACCTGACAGCTTATTTTTTTACTGGCAGCTATAGCCATTGCTCAAAGAAAAATCTCTTGCTTTCCTGTAGATTGTTGAAAATGTCAAATAATATAAAATCAATAATTATATCAAAGAGGGAAACCTAAATAATCAAATTGCAGAAGTTTACCACATTGAATAGTGCAGAGAGACAAACATAGGAGATACTGTGCCATGTATTAAGGAGGTTAGTCAACCTCATCACGATATTCTTCTGTGACCTGAGAGTACTTCTAAGATGCTGGGCTTGTCTATGTCATGCCCCCATGTTGGGGTGAACTTGGGTCATACAGGGGTTTCCCCCCCATGCTCTAGTTTCCCTGAGGGGGACATGGTGACCAAGGGGAAGAGAAGAGCCAGGTTGGCTTCTGATAGTGCCTCATCACCCATCAATGAATAAAAAAGCATGCAGGAATAGAAGAGATACAAAAAAGCCTGGTTTGTATCTTCAATGTTTGTTACTCCTTACGCTGTGATTTTCCACTGCAAAAATATTTTTAATGTCATTCACACAGACACCACAAAGAATTAGATCGTAGCCTTACAATCTGATTAGGCAGTGTGTCAGCAGTACTAGAACGTGAGTCATAAACATCACCAACTGAGCCCTGTCATGATCCTTCCTGTTTACCTGGAATTTTAGATTGGGAGAAAAAGAAAGATCCAAAAGAGCTGTCTAGCACTGGGTCCAGGACATTAGTGCTTGTCATATTTTGACCTGGCTGGCAGCCAAACACCACACAGCCAATTGCTCACCCTCCCCCCTCCTGGGGATGGGGGAGAGAATTAAAGGGATAAAGGGAGAAGAAACTTGTGGGCTGACATAAGAACAATTTGATAACTAAACTACAATAATATTGAAAATAATGATAATGATAATAACAATAGTCATATATACAAATATACAAATGAGTGACACCCAGTGATACTGCTCACTACCTGATGAATAATGCCCAGCCTGTTCCTAGCTAATGATCCCAGAGCAGGGAGTTTCCCAAAACTGCAGTCCCAGAAAAGAGATAAGAGCCCATGCATCCAAGAGACCGAGAGCCGTCCAAGACAACTAGACGACCTGGAGAGAGTGAGAGGTGACCCAGAGAGAGAGGGACTTCCAAATAAACCCTAATCTATTTACACAGTCTATATGGATAGATGAGGCACAGTCTAAAGATTCACAGTGAAAAAACTGCAGGTGCATATATTCTACACATATGGTTTCTTGTCTCTCTATGATCAGCTAATACATCCTGATTTTCTCTTTTTATTTCAGTCAGCTATGCTCATACTCACAGGCAATTATGAACTGAATATCAGGGTCTAGATGCCAAGAGTCAAATGACCTTGAAACAGTTTTCTGCTGCCTGATTCTTGAGAGCAGCCCTGGTATCCTGGCTGCCAGGGGCTGACGACTTTCAGATCAGTAACTTTTTCAGTAATCAAACTGAAAAGAATGCCAAGTTTTATAGTCATCTGCTGCCATGCTTCTACTGACATAACTCTACTTAATTTGTGTGGAGTGCCAATAATTACATGAAGTAGTCTCTCACTGCACTAGTGTTTGGGAAATACATTTGATTTTGGGACAAGGAGGGAAACATATAGGGGCATTTCCAACTCATGAGAAATTTTTCACAAATGCAATCGTGTCTTCAAGTATTTTTTAGGACTCTAGTTGACCTGCCAGAGTAGCGGGGTTTGGACCAGGAGACCTCCAGAGAACCCTTTACAACCTTAACCATTTTGTGATTTTGTGATTTTGTTAACCACATATCCTCAACTACTATGGCATCATTAAGAACACACACACACACTCACACACAAAAGTGTCAGACCTATGAGGCCACGCACAAACCAAATCAACGGCAATAGTTTGTTCAACACCAAAATAGATCTCCAATTGTACAAATGCTTCAGGAAAGTATGAGCAAGTTTATTACTGTCACATTAACAGGGAAATTCGTCCTTGTTATGGCTAAACAGCTGTCTTTTCTGCTGAAAGAGTACTTGGAATATGCCTGCCTAGTCTGATGGCAGCTAAATCAGAAAGGGGAGCAAAATATGGGAAAGTAGCTCTGAGGAGAGTGTGAGAGAATGACTGTGGGAAGGCACCATTTGCCTGGGCAAAGCATTATGGACTGTAAGAGTGGGGAACTATCCAGCCTTGGCAAGGAGATTGATAACATGATCTAATAAGACTTTTGCATCTGTAATATCTCTGATCTGCAGCTGGAGAAATAATAATTACAGATTTGATGTACAGCTGTTTTGTTCCAGACTACCTTCTGTTTGGATTGTGGCATGGCATCTCCCTGGCTCATGTATTTAGAGTCCTTTCTGATGACTGGAGATGGAGAAGATTACACATTCAGGTACTGTCCCAACAGAGTTAGGGCATATTTGGGACACGCATGAAGATCCACCATCTTGGAAATGCTCCTGGGGCTTCTGCAGACTTGTACTGGAGGTGTGTGCCTTGCAGTGGCCACATGCACTTTTTCCAAGGTCTTGGCACCACAGAATAAGCACGGCCTCAAATACAACCTCATCCGTACCCAATTTCATATGAAAATGCAAAAGAAAAAAAAATACAGCAACATAAATCTTAAAAAGCTCTTCACCCAGATTCCTCCTTAAAAATTGTACTTAGTGCTTCCTGTTCCTAACAAGCTGGGTTCCAGAAATGAATTATCCTTCTGCTTGAAAGAACAGACTTTCCCAATTAAATCATAGCTGCTTTTTTTCTAGAGATGGAACAAGGGGGCTCAGCAGTTTCACTCACCACTCCATCTATATCTTCCACTGTCGCATGGGCAATTTGTAGTCAAGATCTTTACAAAAACCAGAAATGGATCTGTGCTTGTCATTGAGAACTGCGGGGTCTGGATTTGCTATAGATCATGGTGATTAACAGTGACAGGCAGGCACCTGAGATCTAAGGGATTACAGAGACACTGATGACCTCAAGAGGTCTCTTAGATCTCATTTGCAGTACAGTGAACAGCCTGAAAGCCCGAGGCAAACTTCTGCAAATCACACCTCAAGTCACTCTTGTCTATGCCCCTGAAAATGTCCCTGTCTCTTGACAGTAGTTTTTGCATTGATGTATTTTTCTCAGTTAATAAACATGCTGTTTTAATTCTGTTTAGCATCACATTCACATCACATGGCTTCAATGTGGCCCTGACTCAGGCCACATGTTCCATCGTGAGAAATACAGCTGTTCAAAAAACTGTTAAATATTCGCTGAGAAAAAAGTTAAAAGATAATTGGACTAGCAATTAGAGGGATAAATGCTTGTGACTCAAGTGTCAACCCAGACGTGGTTAATACAACCCTAAAAAGTATCAGCAGGAGTTATAATGAAATGCATGATTATGAAACAGGCATGCAGTAAGAAGCCCTCCTCGTAGCTTAAACATCCGACACACCATGACCAGCAACATCTTTCATTTCATGCTGGGATATCAGTACTGGGCCCAATATTGTTTAACATCTACATTAATGACTTGGGCAGTGGGACAGAGTCTACCTGCAGCAAGTTTGCGGAGGCTACAAAGCAAGGAGCAATGATTGATATACCAGACAGCTGTTCTGCCATTCGGAACACAGGCTAGAGAAATTGGCTGACAGGGATCTCGTGAAATTCAACAAAGGCAAAAGCTAAGTCATGCCCCTGGGGAGGAACAATCCCGGCACCAGGAAGGCTGTGGGCTAACTGGCTGGAAGGCAGTTCTGCAGAGGAGGACGTTGGATCCTGCTGGACAACATATTGACTGTGTGTCAGCAATGTGTCCTCAAGGAAAAGCAGACCTACAGCCCCCTGGGCTGCATTAGGAAACGTACTGTCAATATGTCAAGAGAGCTGATCCTTCTCCTCTGGTCAGCACTGGTGAGACCACACCTGGAGTACAGTGCCCAGTTTTGGATTACCCAGTTCAAGAGAGAGACGGAACTAGTGGAGTGAGTACAGTGAAGGGCCATGAAGACGATGAAGGGGCTGGAGCATCTGATATATGAGGAGAGGCTGAGAGAGCTGGGAGTGTTCAGACTGGAGAAGAGAAGGCCCAGGAGAATCTCAACAATATTCATAAACACCTGAAGGGAGGGTGTAACTAAGACAGAACCAGGCTCTTCTCAGGGGTTAGCAGTAACAGGATACGAGGTAATGGGCAAAAAATGGAACACAAGAAATGCCATTTAAACATAAGAAAAAGCCTTTTTTATTGTGAAGGTCATCAACCACTAGCAGAGGTTGTCCAGAGAGATTGTGGAGTCTCCACCCTTGAAGATACTCAACACCTGACAGGACACAGGCCCAAACAACCTGGTGTAGCTGCACTCACTTAGGCAGGGGAGTTGAACTAGATGACCTCCAGAGATGCCTTCCCACCTCAACCATTCTGTGATTGATTCTATGATGTCCAGGGGAAGCATAAAGTTTGTACCTTTTCCTACAAATAATCTAAACCATGTGGTTTGCACATAAAAGTGATCACGTCTCACCCTGGTGAGTCTCACACATTTGTTACCAGAGATGAGTTAATCACTGGAAATTAAAATGAGAGATGGCAGGGCAGTAGATAAGAGGATGTCTTAAACTAGTACTTTTTCTTCTTCCCCCCCTCCCCCACCATACATTTGAGTATGCCAGACCCGTACAAATATTACAGCACCTAATTTACACCAGCTCAGATTAAGTTAAACATGACGTACTGTACATAAAAAGAGGAAATTCCAACTATCTTAGTCCGTAGCTACATCTAGACTATAAATAGTACATGGGGACGAGATGCATCACTGGACACAATGCTCTGCTGACAGAGCACTCCATAGCATGATTTTGGCCCACACCAGCTTGCACTTTTTGAGCCAATCCCATGCATTAATCTGTGAATAGCAGATTCCAGACAATGTTCCAACAGACAGTACAGACAAGGCTGCACAGATTTTTCTTTCTCTCTTCCTCCAACACTGGCCCAACAGGCTTTGCACTCTCAGCTAACTCCTGCAAACTTTACCACAGTGCATACAACGCAAAGCTTCTGTGTCATGTTAAAACAGCATTCTGAAAAGCACCATGTTATTTCACACACTCTGAAGCAGTGAGGGCTAAAAAAGGCATTTCTCCCCAGCCACTGTCAAGAAAATGAAACCACAGGGGAACCCGCTGGTAAAAGAAGCTGAGAACAAAGTGCCATGTAGTGTGGATGCAGACTGCATGTGCCACTAGGTCTAAATACATGAGCAAAGTCTCTAGTTCTGTTTTTATTTATCAGTATAGATGTGGAAATTAAAATTAAAAGTCAAGAAATCTGAGCAGGTAAGAGTTGCACCAGATCAGAAAGTGAAGCAAGAACCCAACACATAAGGACGAGTGAACTTTATGATCCAAAGTGTAAGCACTAATGCCATTTCTTTGAACTGCATGTTCCATCATACAGGTTACTACTGTTATACAAGGAAGAAATCTAAAAGAAAGCTTGAGCTCTGTGCTATTTAAAAATGCCAGTTAAAGCAGCAAGAGAAGAAACATTTAAATATAGTATGGCTTTAGGAATAAATTACTAGGGCTGTAAAGGAGACTGAAAGGTCTCCTGAATAAAAAGTACTGCTACCTTTCAATCAATAATGTGCTGGGCTCCTAATGACATAATGTCATCTTGATGATCTTTTAATAATTTCTTGTACAACAAAGAATTAGTCTCCTCCCCATGTAAAATCTGTAGCTAATATTTCCTCCTCTGTGCTAGCAGTTAAACATGAAACTCATGTATCACTGAATTTTTAATTAGTCCAGGTTTAAAAAAAAGGTAATATACTGATACGAAAATTTTTGTATATGTCAAAAATAGATTATTGCTATACTGAAATAAAACAACCCTTGGCAAACGCTGGCAAGCTTTTATACTTTAATTCTTGCATTTTCTTGAAATGCTACAAAAACATACATTTAGAGAAAGGTGACACAAAGGAGAAGGCGAGCTTCTGAAATCTTCACAGTTGTGGCTTATGCAGAAGAGAAGCAGAGGCAAACCTTCCTTTCATAATTGAACATAAAGTCCTGTGCCATCATGAATTTCAAAAAAGACTTTCTACATCACACATGGTCCAGTTACAAAGAGGATTCCGTACGCTTCTCATGCTGTCACCTGGAATTTCTGCAGCTCAGTACTCAAAGGAATCACGTTTTCTTTTGTTTGAGCTGTGCCTAGACTTTGGTATCCCTACTCAGACCATTCATTGGGATTGGCATTTAGAAATTTTGAGCTTCAGATTGGTAAAAGAATGAACCACAATACACATTTATGTCTCAGGACTGCTGCCTCCACCAATTATCTTACTAAAATACTTTGTGGACAAAAAGTGGAATTTATTAATTCAGGGTTGCTATTTGAGGTCTTTTGACAGATGACATGAAAAGAAGCTGCTGTATGAGTGGTCCATGGTGAGAACACCAAGCTGTCACCACAGGTAATTCTAAGGATCTTCAAAGAAACACCGAAAGGATAAGAAATCAAGACAAAACCCAAGGGCTGGTGTTTATAGAGACAGAAAAATTTACCTCCTCAGAGAGTACTAAGATTAACAGAACATTATTTAAGCTTTAAAATGTGAAACCTGAAAGGAAAATGTAGTATAAGCAGTTTAAGGCTGACAGCTAAGTGATGCAGATACCAGGCTGTACAATACAGTGCTCTTGTTCAAACTGGAGAGGGAGAAATAGGGCTGGGTGAAACTTTCTGCTGAATCATGCAAAAAAAGAATCAGGCATTATTAAGGTTATTTTTTTTCTCCTTTTTTAGACTTTGTTTCATCAGTCTTGTGGTCATGGGTGAGGGTACATTGATGGCAATATGAATAAGAGTGTGGGAATAAAGAACTGGTAGTTAGCAAAAATGTAAACTGACCTTCAGGTTAGAGAATGATTGTGGACAAGTGAGGCAGCACTGCAGAAAACCCTACTGCAAGCATGAGAAGCACCAGATTGAAAACACCATGTAGTGGAAAACAGACAAAACCTGATGGTCAGTAGAATGTAAAAACAAAATTGAGATTACATAATCCTTGGTAATAAATTGTGAGCTTGCATACAGGACAGTAGCATTTGCTGTCAGCAATGCTCCCCCTTCAGAAAACTGGAGTGTGTTTGGTATGGTTCAGCGTGCCGTCCCGATCCTGGTGGGCTGGAGATTGGTGTAAGAGTATGGAAAGATTTATATCAGTCATCTATTAAATTTTGGACCCCTTAGGAAATTTCAGATCAATTTGGCAAAAGAGTATTGAACACAGAAGACAGAAACCTATACAACAGCATATGATATATGGTGCTGCTTTTAAAAGTAGTTTATTTTGTCTTGATCCATTTCCTTTTCACCTTAAAGGGAAACAATAAACAAAGTTTTGTTTTGGAGAAGTGGATTTTAGTTATTTTGTCTTGTTCTTTATCACAGGCAAATTTGGGAAATGGGCTTTATATGTATAAACTAAGTAGAGTTAACATGATTGCGAAGCTCACAGGATCAGTTTATGAATGTTTTGACCACATAAATTCATGCCAAAGAAGTGCTCAGGCATCCTTTAAAGGTTACTTCATATCAGAGGTGAGAGAAAGGGAGAAGTGACCATTTTATATCAAAAAAAAAAGTACATTCAGTGACCTATAATAAGGCCTATTATCTGACATTGTTAGGTCACATATTTGTTCACCTCTCAAGTCTCCTCCAACAGTACTTATGGTCATAAGATGCTTCTTAATTTTTCAGTCTTCTCCTCTGACATATTTGTTGTGTAAGTATTGGTCTGCACCTCAGCTTTAACTTTATCTGAAAAACTTTATTTGTTGAAACCTTCACTCATTTATCTTAACCCTGGCAATAGTTTTCTACACCTTAGGGCTTCCTTTTCACTTACAAGTTTTGTGGCTGAATTATTTCAGTGACATTAAAAAAGAGTCTGTTGCTGTGACAATTTTGAGGTACTTCTCCATCAACACAGGGGCTGCTACTATGAAGATATTAATTTTGTGCATGGTCACAATTTGCAGCTGCTCTGTTCTAGTGGCCTATGGATGAACTTTATATTATCATAGCTTTGGGGTACAGAATTATTTGTAATTTCCTGGAACTTTATGATTTGCTTTCTCCCATGGCTTTCAATGCAGATATACCACTATACCCTCTATTCCTCCCACAGTGTTATTTTTAATATGGAGTAGGTTAAATAAACGGGGATGAAAATACTGTTGTTATGAGTCTGACAAATACGGACAACGAAGGCCTTGATAATGAAGAAAAAAGATGAAGAATTAAGTATATGATGATATTTGTGAGTAAGTTAATGGTGATATGTGAAGTATTGTTAATTCCAGGGCAGTTTTGTCATGCACCTGTAATGTCTCTGCCTTGTAGCTTCCACTTTTTTTCATCTTATCCAGTAAATGAGAAACATTCACCACGTTCTCTTCTGTTCAATACTTGTCAAATTGTGAATATTTATGAATATTCACCCTCCTGCATCACAAAGAAAACCATGAAGATACAAATCCTTGTTTACAGAAAATCACAAGGTAGCAATTAAATGTATAATTCTAAAATATCATTATTTTTAAAGCAAACATGACCAAAACCAGGACACATTAATATTTAGTGTTCTTATTGATAATTTTTGTACACCTACTGCTGGCAAAACTGACAGATTATGGAGCACTGACAGCTACAAAGTCTTTGTCATCAGTTTCTCATACAGGGTACCAAAGGAAGCAGATAAAGCACTTTGAGAATTCCATCACCAACCCAACTAGGTATTCCTGCTTATAAATCCCAAAGAAATTACAAGGAAATAGCAAAGAAAAGAGTGAGTTCTCTATTATTAGTAGGCATTCTGTCTTGGAAGTATGCTAATCCCTTGTTTTATCACATTACATTAGTTTAAATTACTATAAGGTGAGGAGAAATAGATACTGGGGCAGGGGAAGTTGTAGTCACAAAAGTTTTCCAAATCTGCTCTTTGGTAAATCATTGTCCATGCTGATCCATAAGTGACTAACTATGTGAAAAGAACTTGTTGGTTTTCTTTCTACATTGGGTTGTGGAAGGACTCTTGTTCAGACGAATAGAAAAAGCCACTCAATCAAAAGAGGTGTCAGTGTACAGTGCAGCTGGGTGACAACTTCTGTGGTCAAGAATGGACTCGGATGGAGGGTATCAGGAAAACAAGTGTTCATGAAGAAGTGCCCTTTATATATTGTTGTATTTCACCTGGATTACATTAATGAAGGGTGAAATACAGAGAGGTATTTTAGTGGCTACCAGAGGCTTTGGAATGTTATCAAAGCAGAAAAATATACAAAAAATAGCACACTACACATTTGTTCCCACTTGAAAAGTTAAAAATGAGCTACCACAGAAGAGGTTTTAATCAATTTTCTTTCCTCTTTCTGCTTCCTCTGCAGTTCATGTACATTATCTGTCAGTTCCACTTCCATTTTCTTCCCCATATCCTACTCTTTTTGGGAGAGGAGAGCACATACACATTCCTCCCCTAACATAATTACTGTCCTTTAAAATCTTCCTTGACTCACAGCTCTGGTGGCACAGCAGTGAAGAATGCAAATTAATGATTTAATGACACTCAAAAGCCTCAGGGAAAGGTGGCAACTTCAGTTCACCCTCTAGGCACTCTTAAGAGCTCTCATTCTTACCTAAAAGCTCTTACCAGAGTTAAAAGCTGTCCTTCCACCAAAGCACTATGATAGCAGATACTGAGGTCACCTTATTGAGAGAGTCTGACGGCCCAGTAAGGTTACACAACATAACAATCCAATGCTCAGATAGCTTCACCATCTGGGAAGTAGTGCTTTTGGGATGTGATCATGGAATTAGGGAAGGTTTTTAACTGTGTTTAAGGAGAGTAAAGCAGTTTAAGTGCGTTAGGATGTGCTAAGTAAGAAAGGGAAGCATCAGTTTGCTTCTGTGGTGGTGTATTTTTTAACAGCTACACTAAACGCTTATAAATATTTAGAATTTGCTTTACTATTCAAAAAATATTTACCAACAAAAGCAAGCACAGTTCAGCCAAATTCTTTATTGAGTATTTGTTTCAAAACAGAAGTATAAAAGCACATCAGATAACTCCTCTGAAATGCTGGTCTGCAGAATTAAGGCACTTTGAACAAGTTACTCCATGAGTAATTGTTTTCCAACTTTTGTTAACAAAGGCAAACAACTTTTATGAGTACAAAACTAGAGTTATAAAATTGACTTAATTTACAGACAACTCCACATTGGTACAAAACATCAGCAAAGCATGTTTTGATATAAAACTTTCAGACCTAGCCTCATTTTTGTAAAGCTTTTTTCCACACTAAGTTAACTGTTTGCATGCATTTTATTTATCCTTTTTGTAATCCACTTTAATAATCAAAAGACACATTTAGGGAAAAGTGGGAAAACAATAATCTCAGTAAATGTACTGGTATAGGATTCCTTCAATGGGAATGATTTTTCTTATAAATAAAGAAGTCAACATGATCTCAAATACATTTCAAGAAGCTCATAATGTTTGCTTTTTTTCTTTTTAAGAGCTTCCGTTAGCCACATTACTAGAAGGCATTTGCATATGCAATGTAGAACAAAAAAAAAGATACATTTAATATAAGGCATATTTGTTTAGAAAAGCTAATGTTACTGGAGTCATTATGACACTAAACACATGATGGATTTTGACTTATAAAAAGCATACAATACTACTGAACCAAAAGTGCTATGTTAACATCTCATATTTTCTTAGATTCCTCTAAAAGTCACCTGAAGCAATTTCTCTTTTTTTTTTCTGGAAATGATCTAATTTAATTTATATTTCTTATTTAGTGGAAATAACAATAATTAAAAAAATACTCTCTGTATTGTTCCCTGCTCTTATTGAATCCAATCCTGCAAAAACTTACTAGCCAGCATAAGAAAGAATCCTAGTTCTACAAAAGCTGATGGCCTTCAGAAGTTCCACGATCCCACCTTGCACAGTGCTTACTATCAAGAGCAATTAAAGCACCCCCAATGGACTACTCTTCCTAGTGAGCACCTGTGCTAGCAGTGAATATCTGCAGCTTCACATCTTTTTGTGGATTCATGGTTCAGTTTACATTATGTTATCAAAACAATTTTAATTTTCTCATGTTCTCACTTTAAAAAAAAACAACAAACAAAATCCTATTTCTCTGCTCAAAGACCCTACTGTTAATTTGTAATTCTGTGGATTCTATCCTGGAAAGCTTTTAGGAATAAGCTAGTCTTGTCCTCCTTCTTGCTGCTCCCCCTGGGAAAAATAGAAAAAGGACCATAATTACTATATATATTAAAATTACAT
>NW_010123724.1:0-12402 GCF_000699245.1 Pterocles gutturalis
CCCCCCGTGCGCAGCCCCGCCCACCGGCTCTGCCCAGCATCCTTCGCAGGAAGGCCTTTGGTGTTTGATGAACTATAGTTACATCCGTTTAAAGTGGGGCTCTTGAGTGATGGGATTGCAAACTTTCGCATCCCGACTTTCCCTTTGAGCTCCACCACACCTTAGGAAACATGCTGTCAAAAAGGAGGTGGTTAAAGTTGGTTCCTATTGGGAACACTGAACCACTCTAAAGCACTTTCTTAAGACTTTGAAGAGACTCAGTTAATGTTATTCTGCCTCTTACTTGAAAGCGTGAGTACCCAGAATTTGGTCAAACTGGCGGTAACCTCTCTTCATGTGTCAGGCAACACCAGAGGGCTATAAAGTTGCACTGTGTGGAAAATTCAATTCTAGCAGAAATTACATGGGTATAGCCAGCAACACTAGTGATTGGATACTGACCAAAATATTAGAAAAATAAGTGACCACAAACCACAGAGAATTCATAGACCCACAGCACACCAAAAAGTGTTCCAAGGCAGAATTTATTAAAGCCATACACTCTTGGCTATGAATAAAGTGCACAACTATTTTGAAGGACTTTCAGTACGTTTAGCATTTTACAGAGTATCAGGCCAAACAAGCCCACGTTGGGCTTGCCCAAACACATGCTGGTAATGTAGACTCTTCTCTCCCTGCAATATCAGCGAGTGGTTTAGCAAAGACACCAAAGGAACGGAGCAGAGAGGCTCCACAGAAGTCAGTAAGGTTTGGGGAAGCATGAGGGGTGATAAATAGGAAAGGATGCACTGGTGCTACCCTTATTTCTCCTTATTTGTTAAGAGCCTGATTCTGCAACTAGCTACGTGTTTTTTTCTGGTGCTACAGGGGTACTTGTGTAAACTAACTGCTCAGCAGTGTAAATCTCCTGCCCTGCTGCCTTTACAGACAAGTATCGCTTTCCTGTCTGGAGTGAATCATTTGATAAGAGCAGCCCACTGTCATGGCTTCTTCTCCTCACTGCTTCCCTTGATGGGAACTAGACTGTTTTAATTTTCTTTTTGTTCGTTTTGTGTCTGCTTGCCCCAGAGAGCCCTCCCAGCACCATATTGATGTGCTGCACCAACGGCTGCTGTTTGCAGCGAGGCTCTGAACCATGTTGTTGTCATGGCTCTGTGTATAGGGTCTTAGCCTCTTGCTTGCTTTCCCCTTGGGGTGTTTTCAGTTGCTGTGGTCTAAAGTAGCAGCTGTGGCTTCCAAATTCGGGGCGAGGATATTGGAATCATGTGTGTGTGCCTGCCTGGAGTGAAAGGCTTTGCTTTGTACACTGCTAAACACAGGGCTCCCAGGCTCCTTGTAAACGGGTGGGGAGCAGTGCAAACTCCCACCCCTTGGAAAGGTGCCTTACTGAAAATGAGCAATGGTAAAGATTTCTATACTTAACAAACTACTGCTAAATGTGCACGTTCCGAATAGGGCTGGAGCAGTGCCAAATACGGTCCAGCTTATCTGAAACACAAAGTGCCTGTTTCTAAGAGAGGGTTAGGGTTGCTGTATTGAAAGGCTTCTTTTGATATATACTGCTCTGGGGTTGGGGGAAGGGAAGACATTTTTAAAAGGTATTGTTGGAGGCTCTTTTGAAAGAGGCCTCAAACCTATTTGTGTAATAGAGGTGGGATGATAGAGAACTTAGTGGATAAGGCCTTGCCTGTATTAGCATGTTAACCACTGAAAAAAATCCAGCTCAGCATGAAGTGTGTGACAGAAGGCACAGAAATCACTGATTCTACGGCTTGTTCTTAGTGGGTCACTCCAGCTCAATGACCATAACGTGGTTTCCTGTCCTATGAGCGTTAATTCTGACTCTGTGGCCACAGCGTTTTGCAAAGGATTCTCACCTGTAAGTTTTGGGCTATGCCATTGCCTTGCTCATAATGTTGCTACAGCCTCATTACCATTGCTAGCTACAGTTGTGTTGGTATTTCAGTCAAGAATCCCCATGTTCAGAGTTTTATACAGCTGGGGAACAATGAGCTCTGAAATTAATCGCAGCAGACAAAACTCAGGGAATTAATTTTTTTTTTCTCATTATTTTGGTAACATGTCTAATAGGATCATCTGTAGCCTTGTAGTTAAGCAAGGATTTCTCTGCTTATCCCAGTTTTTCACTCTGGGTGGTGTCTGCAGAAGAAGGATGATTAAGTGATAGAAACTGGGAAAGGAATATCTTAGTTTGGGTGTGCTGAAAAAGTTCTTCCAAGTATAGGCACTGGGCCAAGCGATATTGCATGAGTTTTGATTTCAAGGCTCTGTGTCTGCCTAGGATAAGTGAAAGGCATGTCTTAAGCACTTCTAAATAAATAAATGTCATTTAGGTATGCAGTTGCCACCCTCAAAAACTTTCCAGTGCTTCTCTTTGCAATTAGATGTTATCTAAACTCCCCTGCACTTAGTATAGAGAATACTTAAGCAACATGTGAGTGAGGAAGTGTCGTTATTTAGTTACCTCAGGCAACTGAAAAGATTTTAGAGCTGGCTGCTGTAGTAAAATGGCAGCTGTATCTTAATGAAATAACTTGTCATTATTGCAAGCCTTTTCTGAGGTCAAGGCAGACACTTCCACTCCTGAGCATATAATGTCAGGAATTTAAAAAATGAGTCTTAAGACTGGCTGTAAATAGTAAGATTTTTTAAAGTATATAATTTCATTTCTTTGTGTTGGATACTGTGTTTTGGAGCCCTTAGATACCACATTTTGAGGACTTTCCTGCACCTTCCAGGGCTAGAATATTTTTAATTTTAAAATGAAAACTGAGATCTTCATGTAACCAGATGACTTCAGGAGTCAGGGCTTTCAGGAAAACCTCACCTATCTCATTAATCACTTGGTGATCATCAGCAATGGTCAGTACCATTCAGGACTTCAAAGTCCTATAAGTACATGAGAAGCATCTCAGCAGGCCCTCATCTGTGGGCTGATGGCATGAGATGAGGGTGTGTTCTCCTCTCTGTTGCTCCATGGGCGAAGGGTGTTTCAGTGAAGGATGGAGGTGTATTTACAGCAACACTGGTCACCCAGCATAGGCACAGCAGATACACCATGAGGCGTACTGTGTTTTCCATGAAGGGATGAAGAAAAGCCTGGGCATGGAGGGAGGCTGCAAGTAGTCCCCACCTGTTAGCACAGATGCAGTCTTTTGGAGTTTACCAAATGGCTGCTCAGCTCCCATCATTTAGACTGGACCATGTCCTCCCTTGCATGTTCTGGTTTGTAAAGCCACATCAGAAACACAGGTATTTTTCCCCTCAGCATGGCAATGGATAGTGGAAACCACTGATTTATCATCCATCATGCCATCATTACGAGACAGTTTGATTATTGGAGGCTGCAACAGTTCATCTTCCTAAATCTCCATAGCCTGTAAAAATGTCAGTGTTCCTACAGTCTACCACCTAACTTCATAAA
This sequence comes from Pterocles gutturalis, assembly GCF_000699245.1. Taxonomy (NCBI): domain Eukaryota; kingdom Metazoa; phylum Chordata; class Aves; order Pterocliformes; family Pteroclidae; genus Pterocles; species Pterocles gutturalis. The sequence goes on from NW_010123724.1 coordinate 3,446, forward strand.
ATGTTTGCAGCAAAAGTTTTCCCAAGTGCAATAGGCCTGATTTCATATTTGTGAAATGAAAGAGGGCATATATTGTGAAAATAAATTCTTAGTAATGGCAAACAGGTTCATGAGTACGTTCATCTCTTCACCTGGTAGGTGACTGACAACAGCTGCAGTACTTAATAATTTCCCTTTTGATTCTGAGCTTGTCTGGTGGGTGGGAGTTGTTTCATCAGTATCTCTCATATGCTCTGCTTCTCTGACTGGCTGCGCATGCTTCTTGTCATCGTGAGTGTCGCTAGAAGATAGCCGACTGCTCTTTTTGAGTGTGGCTGCATTGTGGGCGCCCAACCAAAGTTGCCTTAAAAGCTGCTGGTAAAAAAAGAAAGTGTGCTGCTCCTTGTAATTTCTTAAGGGGGGTGGTATGTCCACTTCCTCCCTGAAGGTCCATGCAGGAGATCCATGGCGAAGACGGAGGGTGCATTCCAGCTGACAGCCAAAAAATAAAAGGGCAGGCAAGGCTTTCAAGGAAAGCAGGAGTAGGGATTGCTAGAAGCATGGACTTTCCTTCAGTGCCTATAGTTTGGCTAACCTTTTAGAACTCCCCATCAAATAGCCAAAGATATGTTGAGGCAAGTTTCATGGGGAATATATCAATGAAATGTTGAGCTTTCAGAACTTTGAAAAATAAATTGAGGGCTTATAAATTACACAGAATGAATTATAGTATGCTGGAAATGTCAGGAAACCATGCTGCTTTCATTAGGTTTTTGTTATAGGATCCTCAAGTTTTCCCAATCAACAGCTAACCTTCAGAACCATTTTATTACCTATGTATAAATTCTGGATTGCTTTTATGCAACTGAGATCTGGAAACTGCTTACAATATCTAGGAGAAAAACTGTTGAAAAATTTGGATTTTTTTAAAAAAAATGAATAGCCAATACTTCTTTGCAGCCCATCCCACATACTCATGAATTTGGGATTTCTGTGTCAACACAGTCGAGATGGGACTGCTGCAAATCTGCCCTGTGGTAGAGCCATGACAGCCAAATTAAAAGGGTGAGTTGAGGAACCACCAGAGTTTTGGAATCCACAACCCGAACTCCATCTATGGGTCTCCCTTGAAGATAAAAGAGAAGTTTGAGAGAAGGATTTGGGTTGAACTCAATTTTCTGACACCAACTCAGCCCGAGATATTTGAAACCACGCAGCTTAGGGGTATCTCATACTCTGCTTGTGCTCAAACACTTGACAACACACACAAGTTGCCAGCACTGATGTTTTTGTTCCCAAGTCCAACAGCTTGGGTAGGGCTATGGAGATCTCTCATGGGGAAGCTGCATCAAGGTGATGGATTGAGATGCAGAGATTAGGCAAAACAGGATGCTTGAAACCTAGCCTAGTAAAGGCCAGACAGGATTTGAACTTTAAACAAATGGTTCTCATTTTCTCTTAGTAACTTAAATTTACACATAATCTGGAAAAAGTCAGAAAAATCTTCCTAAAATATTCTTCCTTTTGGCAGGGTGCTGTCTTCTGAACCTTGTTTTCTTCTTTACATCTTCAGAAACATGATGTGGGAGGGATGACTGGTAACCGAAGTTCCCCACTGCTGGTATTAATAACGAAAAGCCTGCCTCATAGCCTCTCCAACTCCCACCCGTCTCTGACAGGATCAGGCCCTAACACGACTAAGAGACAGATGTTCTAGGAAGTCTCAAGTTGCTTAATATTATTTGTTCACACATCCCAGCTGATGCTAAATCTTGTTAGGGAGGTGTTAAATGTCTGAAGACGACAGAGGCACTATCCATTCCCAGAATGAGTCACTGGGACAAGAGAGCTGAGTCCAACTATTACCACCCGCCAGGGCTTCCAAGACTTCCCCTCCTTTACCCCCCCTTTTTCATTTTAATGGAGATGTTAATTCCATTCCCATGAATTGGAATTTGGACACAATCCCTGCTTTTCTTATGACATATTAATAGCAAAATTGGAAAGCACAGGATTAAAAAAGAATAATCTGGTGCATTGTCATAAATGTATAATAAGAACAAAAATCTCAGTTTTTCTCAAAGAGAGGGAGCTTTTCTTCTTCTAAGGAAAAACTCTCCTGAAAACATATGACAGCTCCTTGCATACAAAGAAATGGTTCTGTGTGGGGAACTCAAAACACTTTCTGAACTCTGTATACCTTCCCTAAGGAAAGAGTACCAAATTTGTTTATTCTCCTCATTTCACAGAGGGGGAGGCAGAAGCACAGAAGTGGAGACTTGCCCATTGTCAGCTGTGGTCAGGCATCAATCCAAGCAGTCCTGATTTCCAGGCTCTGCTTTAACCCATCAAGTAGACTGTGGTTCTTCCTCGTCCTCCTCCTCAGCAGTGTTCTTAGTGGTTTTGCTGCCTCCCTCCATGCAACCTCTTTCTTAGGTTTAAAATCAGGCCAAATGTCTGTCCAGCGCTGTGCATAAGGGAGCAGCATGCCATACAGCTTCCTGGTGCAGAAAGTAAACATGAAAATGCCGTTGTCCCAGACCTCAGCCTTACACACACATGGTGCACAGCCCCACCGAAACCCATTTAATATGTTTAATATGCATCATCCATGACTTATAGGTTGTATGCAGGAAAAGAAAAACAAAACATCACTGTAAAACAAACTATGATTTCAGAGAGTTGTTGAAAATGAAAAGCAGGAACAGGCACCAGGGATCTTTCAACAAATGTAATTTAAAGAGCTCACTTTCAGCTCTCTGGGCACTTTGACAAGCATTTAGTGGGATTCAGGCAACTACTGAGTGGTAACGGGCAGCTGTTTGTGCAGCATGGCTGGGCTGGGCCAGGAGGGAGCAGAATGCACAGGAGGGAGAAGTGGGGGTGACGGGAGGGAGCAGGGCTGAATGGTGTGTGCTGGGGTCCTGTATGAACCCCAGCCCAGAGGCTGCCTGTTGTGACTTTCACAAGTCAGGGAGCGAACACCCTCCTTGGTAATGAGTCTGATAGTAAAACTGCCCTCGCCAAGCCAAACAGCATGCCATTTCCAAGGCTGAGGAGGACCCCAAGGGAAGGGCTGCAGCTCCAGGTGGCTGAAGTACAGGAGAATGTGGGGAGGGGTGAGGCAGGACTGGGCTGACGGGAGGGAGCAACTTGGCAATGGTTGAGGTTTGCCCAGAGCTGCAAAATTTCAGTCGGCTGCTCATTCCTTGCAGGAAAACGGTTCTTTTCTGCCTGCCAGAAGGGATTTCTTCCTGACAGCCAGCACTGGGCTGCACCAGCCCCCCCTAGGCAGCCATTTGCAGCTTCACTAGAGTGACTTGTGTGCACCAGGGACACCTTTGTGAAGACTGTCCTGCTCGCACCTTTATTTGCCACCTCTGCAGAGCTAGTGGTTATGCTGGGCCAGGCTTCCTTCACCTTCTTATCCTTCCTGTCACCTCACAGCATCAAAAAGGGAGATCCTTCCCTTCCTTTGCTAAACTCTGCATGGCCTGCATTTCCACCAACCTCCACATCTTTAAAATCAGGTGTTGAATACAAGTCCAGTTTGCTTTGATGGCTCTTTCACAGAATCACGGCGTTCAACCCCTCTGGTCAAAGTAGGGTCATCCACAGTGGGTGGCTCAGGGCTGTGCATAATTTTGAGTATGTCCAAGAGTGAAGACTCCACAACTTCCCTGGGAAACCCACCTAGTGGTCAACCGTCCTCCATTTCTCAGGTTCTCCCAGGTACCTTTCTTTTGTTCTACAGCGTGAGCTGTGCAAACGCTGTTGTGGGTTTTCCTGGGACTGGGTACTTCGATGGCATAAGGGCCCTCCTTCTTTATGTCTTGATAGTTGATACACCACTCACCCCCATCTCCTCTCCACCAAATCTGGGTTGTGCATTTTAGGCCCACTTGGGGCTAGAGATGGACAACACTGAATATTATTGCAGTACATCAGTTATGCATCTGCAATTGTGATACACATGTGTGATACATGCATGATTTTTTTATTCATTTTTGTCTTTCTATAGAGACTTTACGTGACATACTCAGACATCAGTGGCTTTTGGCTGGTTATACTCTACTTCCCCATCTGCTTTTAATGTTTCTATGTCATAAACAAGCTTGAAGTTTTTGTAAAAAATTATTCATGTCTCATAACGGTTCAAACTTTTCTTAGGAGAAAAATGTTCTCCTTCATTATCTAAGTAATAGGAGAATCAGATGGCTTTTGATTAGGTGATAATCGAGATCCTGAGCAAGTAAACTTTGACAACAAAGAGATCAAATGGTTTATGCCACTGGCTGAACAAGACCATTTCCTAATAAACTGAAGCTCTCCTTCCTGTTTCTGTTGCATTGAGATATGGGCTCAGTGGTGTAAATCTCACCATGGAGTTAAACTAACCCATGGTTGGCTCCATCTGGCATGAATGCCAGCACACCCCTCCGGCCCCTGGTCTGGAGCAGCTTCCCTTTGCTATCTCTCCAAGGCAGGAGATACCCCCATGCACTGGCTTTACTCCCTGATTAATTTCCAGGGATGGGGATCCTTTCCACCCTTCTGGAGGAGATACATCTTTCAGGAACAGGCTGGGAGTGCCAAAACCCACCCACTCAGCCAGCTGTCAGGAGAACTCGGTTACTGGACTTGTTGCCCCTAAGCCCTGCATGACTTTGTTTCCTCCAAGTTTGGAGTGGCGGAGGGCAGTCGGGTAGTTTTAACCTTTTGTTCCAGCACAGAAATCTGGTGATGACACACTTGACGATCTCACAGGATATCGGTCAGCTGAGGTCACTGCCTTGCAAAAAAAAACCAAGGAGCTCGTGAGTTTTGAGAGTGATTTCTGTGAACCAAACCCATGCTTGGCTTGGTCAGAGTTTGACTCCATCTCTGATGGGGGATGGCCTCGCTGGGCAAAATGGTGTAATGGTGTGATGTTGCTAAGAGGGACAGTAGTCTTTGTTTTGCTGTATTGCCTTTGTTTGCGTCATGGCATCACCCACTGTTGCCAAGGGAGTCGTAATTCAGAAGCTGGAATAGGTAGAGGTAAAGTATGCATAGGTTAAATGGTGTCTGACAGCTTTTTTTCCTGCTGCTCTGCCTTGGTATGTAAAGGAGCTCATCACTTCTGCTGCTTTTGCACTGCTTTCCATCAGGCAGAGGCCTAACCACTTTGTGTTTTAAAATAAGTGCCTGTGGGTGATGGAAATAAAGATGTGGGGTGCCAAGCATGCCAGGCAGGAGGCATCTTCCTGGGCTGATGTCTCCAGGAAAGACGCAAGGCAGGTGGAAGTTAGTCTCATCCAGAGGCTCTGTGCTAGTGTCCCAGAGATTACTTCGTTTTTTGCCCTTGTTGTTGACCCTTCCGATTAAAAGAAGGAGCCAGATCCTTCTGAGAACGTGCTGAGTGGTTGAGTAGTATTAAATGATACGGAAAAAGAGATGAAAGTAGCCCAAAGACTGTGTTCAAAACTGGGTGTGAACTTGGGCCAGACCAGCACTACAGGGACAGCAGCCTTGAGGGAACCATGCAGTCAACGTGCTGCTTGTTTTGGGATGAGGAGGGCCAAAAGCAAAACGTTTGCGGAGCATTACCAGGAGAAGCATGGGTTACACACACAGGATCATTCAGTACCTAAGCTGTGCTGAAGACCCTTGGAGTGATTAACTCAAAGTGTCTCAAACTTGGAGTGAATAACCAAACTTAGGGAAATGCATTAACTGAACTCCCTGCCTGTGAAAATAGGGACAGACACGGCCCTCCTGGGTATGGAAATTAATTCAGTGAGAGAATACATGCCATGGGGATTGGATGCATGTATGTGCATACATCAAGATATTTAAAGAGACATGACAGGTTTTCAACATGTGCAACATACTGCATGTCAAATATCATTAAAATGTCATCTTTGGAAAATAATGCTTGTGTGGGACATTCTGAAAATACATTCATCATGTTTATAGCCATATATTAGGTTGAATGTGTTCTATATTTTTTCTGCTTAGGACATGAGGTAATCAACGCCAGGTTGTAAGTTTTTTCCTGTGCTTGATTTAACTAAATAATCAACAGAATATATTGATTTTACACGTAAAAGGTTTGCAGTGGCATTTCTTACGTTGGCTGAGAAATAAGCTCTGCAATTTTTCTTTGAATTAAAAGTCCAAGGATATACCAAGATAGTTTATGCATAACATCAGTGTATTAAATTCAATTTAACTTCATAAATGAAACACATAGAACCACTCCCATTCAATTTGTAAGCCAAAATCACTTTGCACATGGAATTCTAATGGTGGTTAACTTCAGGTAATGAATAAGTCTTTTTAGAAGTGTAAAATGTGGAAAATAAAAGGGAAAAGGAAAAAACCTGTAGTATTGACTATGAATTATTGCTTTGTTACTGCACCTACATTATCATGTTTAGTAATGTTACCCTTGGTTTTAACTTGCTCACTCCAGCTTTATATCAAGTAATAGTTAAATCAAGCAAGTGGAGGATGCAGGTTGTTTGAGGAAGTATCTTTCATTTACTGTAGAAGACTAAATCAGCTCTAAAATTATTTCTACTCATTGCTAAGTTGGCTTTCGTTTCAGCTTTAAGAAGGAAGGAGACCAATTAGTGATAGCCCAAAGAAAAAAATCATTAATATTCAGAGGCCTAGAAAGCATGATCTCCTGAGGAAAGCCTGAAAGATTTGGGTTTGTTTAGTCTAAAGAGGAGAAGACTTAGAGAGAAAGATGATCACAGCCTTCGAGTACGTTAAAAGTTGCTCCAGAAGAAGATGGGAATAAACAGCTCTCTGTGTCCTCTCTGGATAGAGCAAAAAGTGACAGGCTGACCCTGAGACAAGGACAGTTCGGCTACAACTTGGGAGGAGGTGCCAATGCTGGTCTTGGGGATGGAGATGGTGGAATTACATGTTTTAGGAACAGGTTAGAAAATGTCAGGGATGATGTAGATATTTCTTGTTCCTGCTTTAGTCGTGATCCTTCTGGCTGGAATAGGTGATCTCATAAAATCCTCTTCTCAAAAAAATATTATTCTTTTTGAAATCCTTATTTTCTAAGAGTCTTTGTAATGAAGTAGGAGGTGAATGTATCCATGTAAATTCTTACCTGTATGCTGCACAGTATTATGCTGTGAAGCCATGTATTTTAAGGTTTTTGGGCATGAACATACTCTGGACACAAACAGAAAAACTATACATGTGAGCTATAAGGCTGTATTCATCACAGAACACAGAACAGAGCAGGAAGGGGCAGAAGTCTCTTCTGGAAGAGAGTTTCAAAGGGGGGAAGTGGTGCTAGTTTTTTTTGGGGGGGCATGCTAAGGAAGATTATTTTTCTGCAGAATGCAGAGAAACAGGGAGAGCAAAAGTCATGCAGTCAGGAAGACCAGAGTGGAAAGTGTTACATTGGGGCAAGAGAGAGATAGCAGAGACACAAACCAGGCAGTCAGTAAAGGTGGAGGAAAGGGGTCCAGTTTCAATACATTAACTGGAAAAGAATAGCATAGAGCAAGAAACTGAATGTAAGGAAGAAAGGGGGAATGCAAGCTAACACACAGGCTGGAAGGAGATTGCAGGAGAGATTAACATAAGCTGCCATGGAAAGGGAGTAAATAGAGAGGAGCTGGGAGAACAAAGGAGATGTTTTGTATTTACTGTGTTTATGGAAGTGTTGGGATTTCCAAGAACATATGTCAGGAGCGAGAGAGATATATGAGTCTTAATAGCATGAGAGTCTTGACAAGATGTGATGACCATGCACACAAACGTAAGATCATTTGTTTTAACTAAAATGTAAATAAATACTTTTCATGATCTAATTTTAATGAAAGATCTGGTTTTGCATTAACACAGTGTCTGGTAACATATAGTCACATGCTAGCTGTATAAGACCTAACAAATGGACTGCACTGTCTGTTAATTAATTATTTTCCCTGCATTCATTGATACATTTCGGAAGACTTACAATGTATCTTTTACTCACAGCCTGAAGTTCAGATTGCCAAGGAAACATGAGTCCATAGAGTAATGGAATCTGCAGCCTAACCCCAACAAAGCGTTTGTTTATAAATAGGAAGAGAATATCCTAATAACAGGAGGCAGATGTTAAACATCTTGATTCATTTCAAATCTACTCAGTCTAACTAAACGAGCCCAAAGTCAGGCAACAGTGGACAAACACAGCTTTATTTTTATCCTAGTGGGTCACATTAAAATATATGTCGTGTTTTCTGCAGCTTGTGAGCTGACTACGAAACAGTTTGAACAGATTTTGGGGAGAAACTTTCAGGACTGATTGTTAAAACTATTTAATCATATCCTGATTTTCACTATTACTGTTTGTTTAATATTTTAAACATTCTGCGTATTAAAATCCTCAGGAGAGCCTTGGGGTTTGTTAGTTTACTGTTTATATTTCGCATAGTTTCTTCACCACCATCCCTATTAAAGGCAGTGTTACAACATCATAAATAGCTGAATTTTTATATTGTCAGTGGTTTTTGGTGACGGCAATTTAAAAATACTCCTAAGTGTTCTTTTTCTGCTTGGCCATGTGTACTTTTTCAGTGCTGTTCGTACACAAATAAACAATTGGGATAATGCAGTAAAGTTATTTTTGAACTGCTGCCTGGGCTTGAAAAAGCTCAATGCACAAAACTCACTGAGGTGAATGGAAACATTCCAGAATATTTCAGTGAGCTCTGGATCAGACTCCTGAGCACAGCGCCATTTCAAAGCCTTTTATTTTTTTTTAACGTATTGTAATAGGCAATGATTACTGAACTTATCTACAGTTTCCAGTGATTAATATACATTAGCTCCAACGTGTTTTGACTGGCTGATGATTGGGTATCACAGGGCAATTTCTTAAGGTTTTTTTATTCTGCACTTCACAGGCATTACACAACACTGCTCCAGCTGTCCCAAAGTCCAGATGTTGGCTGTAAAGCTCTCTGAATTTAATATCATAT
>NW_010123724.1:12419-23742 GCF_000699245.1 Pterocles gutturalis
TTATTATTTTTTCTCCAAACTGGTTGAAGCTGCAATGTCTGTGTTAGCTCTCTTTTCTTACAAGGACTGTTTTGAGGCAGCTATTACTCCAATGTGGTTTGGAGGGAGCTCAGATTTCATCAAAACCTGTGCACAATCACTCCGTTTGTTTGAACCTATCTTTCTCTTTCAAGGTGAAAGAGCCTTCTGAACATGCAGGACACATTCTGCTCCTGCATCAGCTGGAGAGCCCTACATTTCTGTTTTCAGTCCTGCCTCCTTGCCACAGTCCATAGTTAACTTTAGCATTACTAAACAAACACCTCCTCCAAAGCTTCTGCTTGGGAGCCTACACAGGAAAGGCACTCTCTTTGTTTTAACAATTTCTGTCACATTAGGGTGAACAATTTCTTCCACTTGGATATTTTGCAGCTTATTGTACATCCTTTCTGTGCTTTCCCTGATACTTTATTTTGCTTGCCTGTAATGCCTGCCAGTTGAATATCTCGGAGACCCTTATAGGTGCTAATGAATCTTCACAGCTGCACTGTAAAATAGGTGGGTCTCCTCCTTCCCATTTGGCCCTTGTTTGAAAGCTGAAGAATGGATAGATATGCACCCATGAAAGCATGTGGCAAAAAAAGCAATTCCTTTCAGTTAGTATCTCTTAACTACACATGCAAGCTGTTTGCTAAAACATGTACCTGTTTGGGAGAAAAGCAGTTAATTGCCCCCAGATATGCCACAATGCTTTTCGGTGTTGGCAAGGGGCACGTACTTTCAGTCGCTGTGTACCACTTATTGCTTTGCAGATCTCTTGAGAGCTCAAAGAGGGTTGAAAAATGTTGCTAATTCCTCTAATCTTTCAGCGTAGAGTTGAGATGGGGCATGAAGTATATCATTCAAAGGATACTTGAGCAATATGATTGGCTAATGGGGAGTGCTAGCAGCAGGTACAACATTTTAAATATGCACTGCCAGAACACAGGCTCTTAAAAATCATTTCTCGTCATCCTCACCTCAATGTTTGCCACACTGTAGATAGCTTTTCTAATTGTAATAAGTCACAACAGGGCATGCCTTGTTGGGCCATAATCATACTTCTCAGGCTGCTGATAGCACTCCTCCTTCGGGTTCATGGCTGGCGTACACCCGAGGAGTGCAATTATGGTACAACAATGATTGCCCTGTTGTGCCTTATTATTCAAGCAAGGCACTGAAGCAAGTGTTTGTGTGCGTGCACATGCAGAGACAAAGTACATCTGAGCAGGTCCTTACCAGATAATTAACAAACTCATATTAACCCTATCCCAACATTTCATTAATTTGAATGTTCCTTTTATAGCTGCTGTTTTATCCTACTTGCCAGGTAGCTCTCAGGAAGCCCACCAAGGACTCTCTTTTCCTTTACTCTTTGTCATTATTTTTTTGTTTTGCTTTAGCATGAATTTGAATCCTGACAAGGGTGGCATCCTGCCAGCCTTAGAGTAGGAAGAAGCTATGGGGCACGTAAATCACAACCTGTGGTAGCAGGAGGTCCCCTCACATCAGGTGGAAGGCTTGAGCTAAGCTTTTGTGTCCTGATGGCCCACTGAGGCTATGTTTGCCCAGATCACTAACAGGTGTGTCTTAACAGTGCTAATAACCATGGCAGGTCTTAAGAAGAGCCCCCTGCTCTCCTCAGACCCGGACCAGAAGAGTCAAAATCTTATTTCACAGAAATCCTACTGCTTTTTGATGTGTGGATCTGAACCAACAGCATTAAAATGAGAAGTGTGGCTACTCTACTCAACCTTTTGGTATTATTCTTTAGTTTTACATATATTTGGATACACAGAATATGAAATGTATTAATGACATACAGAAGTGTGACATACAACAAGTGATGCCCTTCTGTAGTAATGTCTGTAGCAGTGGACTGCTGCATATGGCTGGAGGACACCCTAGGGTCAGCGCGCTGTCATTTTTCACTGCAGTTTGGAATTGAGGAAGCTGCTTAAACAACAGGCAGGGAAGAAGCACTTCTCTCATTTTGATAGGCTTATGCTGTCAAATTTTTAGGTCATAAGAACGGAATGAGTTCTATGATCCACATGTTATTTTGGAAGATCTCTTCCAACTCTGAACATTTTTAATTGCAGATGTTGTTAAGATGTCATTTTTAATGGCCTTATAAAAAAGCTTTGCCATTTCCACATTCTTGAGCTTTGAGCAGTGTGCATTCTTCAGCTGCTCAACAACAGCCTGTCTCCCTCGATCCTGAGGATGCTGAGAATGGGAACACTCTATCTTTGCAGACGAGCTGGTGTTTGTCATTGCACCGTGGCACATACCCCATTCACGGGCTGTAAATTTTCCTTGAGGGGTGCAGCTTTGTGAGAGTTGGTCACAAGTGAGACTGTGAAAACTAATGTAATATTTCCTGAGATTACAGATTGCTAGGCTGGGGTCAGCATTAGGACCACAAACATAAGGTGTTTGAGCTAAAAATATTTTATGACATCTGCCAAACTGCTGAAATTTTCCATATTTGCTGCTGTGTTCAGTTCTTGTAATGGCTACAGAAGATCTTGGCTCCCTCTTTTATCCTCCCTCGATAGCAAAAGTTAATCACTTGCACATGGACTCCCTTGAAGAAAAAAAAAAGTAATGTTTACTTGTTTTCCTCTCTTGTGTTAAATTTCATTTCCTCTGCTCCTACCATTTCTCTGTGCTGTGAACCTATTGCTCGTTGGGGTCTAACACACAGAGCTGTTTTTCCTGCGCAAAAAGGTGATGCTGTTCGTTTCTTTTGGAAGGGCCACCCTGCCTGTCTGAAGGCAGAATCTGTGCCCTGATCCCTGCAGCTCTCTTGGATTCTCCCAGTTTCACTGCAGGGGAGTAAAATTTGAGGGGAAGGAATATAACGGGCTGAAGCTGCATGGGTGTTACACCTGCAAGCCATTTCTGCAGAGAGGCACAGAAGGAGTGGGGGCTGGGATGCCAGATTCACTGAGGACCACTTTTGCATTCATGGGAAACAGGTTAATGACCTAGTTTGGCTCTTGGGATTTACATCCAGCTGCAGAAAACTACCAGGAGGGACCCTGGTGATAGGGAAACCCGGAGCATTTTGGCCCGACTGTTGTTCTTGGCTGCTGGGTGGCAGCCCAAGGGACAGGAGATACGGCATCCCTGTGCCCCATCAGTCCCAAAGGAGCCCTTCTGAGCCTTAGAAGCCCAGTTTCAGACAGCCTCCTTTACCTCTGTGTGCTGCCAGCAGTTTAGGAGTCCCCCTGACTTCCCTTTAATTCCCTAATGTGCTGTTTCAAAATGTTTTGGCTTTTCTTAACCGTTCAGTTATGAGGTATCGCTCCAGTTTTTCAAGGGTGAGCACCTCTCGTCTACATGCTTTTCATGCCCCATTACAGGATTTCAGGGCTCAGCCTGCAATACACCATTCGGGATGGTCTCTTAAATGAAATCTCTGTCTATCACATATACATCCTCATCAAATTAGTCTCCCCTCCCCTCTGGATCTGCGTGCTGACCCTGCTGCTTTGATGTTACAGCACTGACGAATTTATAAGACATGGTATTTTTTCCCAGCAAGAAAACATGAGCAAACCATCTATTATGATAATTACTGAAACAGATTTACATCTTGTGAAAAGATTAGATGGTGGCTGCTGCTGCTGCCTTGGAAATGTCCCATAATGATATAAAACTTCAGGCCTAAGGAGAAGTACAGAAAGGCAGCTTGAAAACCTCTGGATGTATATCTTCTGATAAGTCTCCATGGATTTGCTGATAAGGCTGCCTCTGGAAGGATTCTTGCTTCTGGTTCCCTCACCAGACAGAGGGATTTTATCCTCCTTGCAGTTGTGCTTCCAATGAACATTTTAATTTGGTAGGACTTTAAAGAATGACAACCAGAGGAAAATTAGATTCAGATACAACTGTTTCGACTGGTTTTATAGCATTAGCCAACAAGTCACACTGAGAGCTCTTTCACAAACAAATCTGGAAAATGTGGTTACAGAGACAAGTCTGTCTAATGGATCCTTCAGTATCACCTCTTCTCTACTCCAGTTTTTGGAACCTTATCTTGCAGACACATTTATGCAAATAAATAGCTTCACATGAATAATTTTCTACCACTGTGTAAATTCTTGAAGCATCTTGAGCCTCTACTGTAGTAGATATTAAGGGGAGTTTCATCTCTGGCTCCAGCTGGTGTCCAAGGACAGCTCAGCTTTACAGTTTGCTTCCTCCCCCTCTGTTTAGACATCTTTCAAGTGAGGTATATGTAGAGTTGGGTGACTTATGCAAAATATTTAGGGTTGTTGCACTAGTTCTTCCTGTTGTTAGCCTGCTGAGGTTTCATAGGAAAATTATTTTTACTTTCAAAAATAACTGAATTTCAAAGTTAAAGGGATGAGAATTTTTTTGAAAATTAACTTATTTCTAAGAAAGCCAGAATTCACACAATCTAAAAGAAAACCAAAACCAGGTGAGTTGTTTTGGGGCTGTTATCTGATAGGGAAGACAAATATATCAAGAGAATATAAAAAACTTTATGATGAAGTACGGTGTTAGGGCTTTTTTATATTCTGATAGTTTAAAACATTATGAACAGAAGACACTCAATGAAACCAAAGGGCCTTTCAACATCTCAGCATATGAAACTCACAGTCATAATACTGAGGTTCATTCCAGTGATGGGAGTCTAGCAGGGTTCAAACAGTAGTACGAAAATTTACCTGGGCTATGAGAGGATCCCCAAACTGCAATACTATGTATTAAACAAACTCACTGGTTTGGTCCCCAACATCACCATCCCCCCTCATGAAAACCAAGACTTGTTGTGTGGAACAGCACTTTGTCAGGGACGTGTGCCACTGTCTGGGTCCAGGAGAGGTTTGGTGCAAAGCTTCAATGTGTTCAGATGTTAGTGTGAGCACTGCTGGGTTTCACATTCAGTCATGTAAGCTATGAGGTGCTGTCAGGCTGCGCAGACTGCAGAAGACGGGCAACAGTTTACACAACACAAAATTTTCCAAGTTCCTGTGAGTGACTAGAGGTAGGTTTTAGGATATTTAGGATGCCTATGCTGAGGGGAAAATACACAATATACATTTAGTAATTTTAAACACCACTAAACTGAAGGCAATGGAACACAAAAAACGGATCTTCCATGTGCAAAAAAAAAAAAGTATATTATTCATATATTTTACTGTATGTATAGTTTACTAGGTAATGATGTTTTATATGGGTGCTATAACCCAAAATTGTTTGTCTGCTGTTCTTACAATGAATCAAAATGGGGCTAAGAACATGGATACCTTTTGTAAAGTATCTAATTCAACACACTCAAAATTCTTAAGCCAGTACACACTGATTATTCATTGAGAAAAATAAATCTGAAACCAAAGATTGGGCTAAAGGTAGGATTTTGGCTGAAGGCAGTGGCTAAAGGCCCCCACTCAGAAACTGCTTTCTCTCACGGGTGTCCCAGCCGATGGCATCCCTAGATACTTTGTCCTACTTTATGCAGATGTGTTTATTGTCACATCTCAGTCCAAAATGAAGGTTATTCTTTGTGTTTCGATATTACATCTATACATCTTTGTAAGGTCCAGTCGTTACGTAGTGATGACCATGTGCTACTGGGGCACCAGAACAGGAGGTCTCTTTCTTCCAAAGCCCCAATTTCCCTGAGCTATTTCTAGTCTCATAGTCGCTCATGGAGCTGCAGCAGAGCTGCAGAGCTCGGTCTAATATAGATTATCAGAATAACTTGACTTGTTTACTCAGGAGCTTACTGGCACCAGGTTTTCCCTGATGGCTGCTATGATCCGTGTAGAAAAGCCCTGCAGGATGTATTAGGAATCTTTGCAGAAACATTAAAAGGCCCTGTTTAAACTGCTCTGAAACCTATTGAGTTTAATAGAGAGTAATATCCTTTCTATTGTTGTTTTTAACTGTCCTATATAATTCTATATTAAATTCTTGAGAAAGGCTGTAATTTTCTATTAAATTCTTTCAGGCTTTTTCACAAGGGTTCAGTAACATTTTTCATCTTTCCCAGAAGTCAACTTCAAGCCACTAGCCATATGTACACATTTTATATGTATAGATATATATGCATATATATGTGTATGTATGTGTTTTACTCCCCGGAGTCCCTTACGCAGAGCCAGGTTCAGTCCCCTGAGCACCGATTGCCCCAAAGAGCTCCCTCCTCCCTGCCTGTGAGCAGCCAGCCCTGGGGACAGAATTACACACTCATGCTCTGGGTCAAAACCACCCTTGCTGGGCAGGTCCCCTTTCTCTGCTCGCCAGGGAGAGACCCTCTGCACCCACCTCTGTTCGCTCTGGGGTAAAGCCTGGTAGGTCATTGCACCCAGCGCCTGCACCATGACTGTGCCTGCCAGGGACACTTGCCTTCTCACCAGGAAAAGTCTTTTGCAGAAGAAGGAAAAACACGCTCATAGGAGGCATGCAGCTGAAGCCGGCAGCCGAGCAGCAGTTCCAGCTGAGCTGCCTGGCTCACATGAATTAATCTACCCCTTTTAAAACATTCACACGCTGATCTGATTTTGACTGTTCACTGCACCCAAGTGGTTTTACAGCTTGGTGTGGTTTAAAGGAAAATTCCGATGGCACTTTCTCTGCAGATTCAGTTTATCCCAGCACTGGCACTCAGAACACCTGATGTGCATGTTATGTTTGTTTATTTTGCTGATACCCCGAGAAGGTCGTTGGCAGTCTGTTTCCCGTTCTTCAGATACATATGCTGCTGCAATCACTCTGCTCAATGTAGAGTATGCATGAAATGTAAAGCTCAGTAAACAAAACAAACATGTAATTTGTGAATTGGAGATTTTGTTCTTCCTTCTGGATGGCAGTTTTACTCCCATGCGGTGGGTGTAAAAGGGCCATCAAGCCTTGCTGCGAGAAGCTTAGCCTGACCTGACCACGCTGCTCGGAAGGGTGATCTCTTCCACACAGGGGCTGACACAGAGCCCTGGAGCTGCGTGTTTGTCAGGGTTTGATGGTGCTAAGGTCCTGACCTGAATGGCCAGCTGTAGAATCACTCCTTCTCCAGTTTGACATTGCAGCTTGGCTTCAGGGCTTCTTGCCTACTTCCGTTGCAAAACGTCTGAGCCATGAGTTATCAAAAGACTTACCAGCCAGGCTTGCAGTGACCCGCTTTTTGGTTTTGTGCTCCTGCACGTGGAGCTGAGGAAAGAAAAAGAGTGTGAAAATTGTTCATGAGGTGTTCACCCTTAAGAATCCTCAGCTTGGCTGTTTATTCCCTCCCCTATAGCACAGCACAGCCAAATGGGCATTTTTACCTTGGGTATGGGGAACATGAATTTTTTTAGCTGGAGGAATTAGCTTTCTGTAGAAATTTGGGGGGTGATTAGGTTTGGGGTGACTACGTAGGTTGTTTTACTGCAAAGAGAAGCCATGTGGCTTGCTGCTGCTGTTGTCATCGCGCTTTCATTATGTGACTAATCTGCTAGGCTGCCCAGGCTCTGCACTAGGAACTCTTTTAATGTCTGGGTGTCCAAATCAAAGTGTATAAACAACAGTGAGTAAATAAAAATATATGGGTATTTGTATATCTATAAATAAATAGGGTGTTTAATATGGGCTTGTATGTTGAGCTGTCTGTGCATGGCCATCTGCTGGGATCGTGCCTGCCAGAGTTGGAGAGTAAAGTACATGAGATATGGAGCAGCTGGGAATATACACACTAAAATACACTTATCAAGACCCCTGACAGCTATTCCGGAGAAACTCCCAGATCTGTGGAGTGTGAATGTCTTGAAATTTAGGGGAGCAAGGAATAGAGCACCAAAGTTTACCAATCGGAAAGTGCTGCTCCAGCAGTGGTGAAAGTCTGTGGTGACTCCAGTAAAATTAATGGAGTTACAGTAATGCAAAACTGTTGTGAGATCAGCATCAAGCACTTTGCTTTTCTAGGAGATATTAATCAAAGTTCTGACCTTTTCCCTGGGAAGTTTTATTTCTTTTTAACTCTGTCCATAGGGTTACCAGATGTGCTGCGTTACTGGGATTGTCTTAGCCATGCAAGGCATTCTTGGGGTCCCAGCTGATTTGCTGAAACTGGGATCTGTCCTGATTTCAGTAAAACACTGGGATTTCCCAAGGGCTTTCCTGACTATCTCCTCCATTCTAGCAGCATGTCTATGTGTCTGAGCACATCTTCTCTTTCTGCAGCAACCTCAAACCCCAGCTGCCAGTCAGCTAAAAGCCTGAGACAGGCAGTCCTATCCCTGCCTTTACAGTGGAAAGGTGTGCACTGGAACAGCAGGAGCACAGCAGCAGCAACAGTGGCAAGCCTGACATGTAGGGGAAAATGTCTTCATCCTTGTTTGCAGGCACTCACAGCGGGGGCATGAAAGGTGCAGACACCAACTGGGGAAGTGATAAGGAAAAGAGAAGAACCAGAAAACCCATCAGCAGAAAAAGCTAGTAGGATAAGAAATGAGCTAGGACTGGGAAAAGAAGAGTAAAAGGAATTAGAAATTGCATTTTGGGGGCTTTTTCTCTGCAGACGCTGTAAGGTTTGAAACAGATAAAGATCATTTATATAAATGATCTGAACTGACAACACAGGTTTGAAAGCTAAGTCCAGGATCTTCTGACAAATCAAGGGAATTGACCTTTAGGCTTGATATGAGATTCAGACTAGGAATGTTTGATGTGATTTAGCATTTCCTAATAAAATCTCACAGTGCCTGACATAGCATCCTACTCCTGTTAAAACAGCAGGAGAATTTTTAATGAGCAAGTGTTCAAGAAATTGCTTTAATGTCCTCTTCAAAAAATAGGTCCTCGTATCACAGCACTCCTTAACACTGTACACAGGCCTGCAACTTTACAGCCTGCCTTGAGCAACACATAGAGCTCAGCTGTCCCAGACCTCTGCAAGCAATGAGTTGCAACTCGGTCATAGACTTTGTGCCCTACCTCCTTCCTGCTGGGGTCTAGCAGAAAGTAAGTACCTCTTACCTCTTTAAGTGAAATAAAATATTGCACCTCATTTTGTCTTCTGGCTGAGAAGGAGAATGCTCCAAGCTTGAAACCTTTTATGTGTGAGACACTGCAGGTGCAGGCAACTCTCTGGCCAGGATCAGACAGACTGGCTTCCAGGCACTCACCATGAGCTCCTCCGGGTGACAACTCCTACCCCTCTGTTCCACCTCCATGCAGATGGCTACATCCAACATGGCAATTAGGTCTGCTAGAGAACTTCTGTGGTCATCTTTTCCAGCATCTGGAGCCTTCTTTCTTCCAGCTATGTTTTGTAGTAGGTTTTGTTTGTTTAATTGCTTGTTTCTTTTTCTCTAGCTGTTAGGGCACAGAATGATGAGACTCACCTACATAATTTGCCACTGCAACCATGGGCACTCAGGTCTCTGAAGCAGCTTTGTATCAGAGCTGCTGGCAGGGGACTCGCCCCCCTTGGGTTGCCAGCTTGATTCTGTTGAGTCATGATGTGCCAGCGTGAAATGCTGTGACATAAACCTATTTTTCTGAATCCCGTGCTGTAGGCTAAGGCCCATCCCATGTCCCCTGGCCTTGGTTTTAGTCGTCCTCTTGTGCTGGATATCTTCTATTTGCAGTTGTCTTTTAGTCTTGACATCCTGGATCTGTAGCTACCTCATATAACAGGTAATTCCAGTGCAACTTGGACATTACCTTTTGCCATTATTTTATGTAGCTATTTGACAGCAGGGTAAAAATCTATTTGCTCTGTGATCCCAAGTCTTTTGCTTTTTTGTGACTAGCAGGCCGCTGGCTCCCACTCTGTTCCTTTTCCCTGCGTGCCTTGCACTGCTCCTTCTCTGGACTCTTCACGGGAAGCAATCAAGTTTCCCTGGCCCTTCAGCCAATGCTGAGTAACTATCTAGTCCTTGGAAAAATACCTCGCATTGTCAGGTGGTGGTCCATGCCGCCAGATAAGCAATGTACTTCTATCTTCTGTCTTTCACATCAATCCCTGGCCTGTCTCTTCTGCCAATGTTACTTTTGCAGGCATCCAAGGGAAGATGCATTCATTGCACTCAGATTCCCTTTTGGCACTGAATTACACGAATGCTGCTGCAGGGCACAGTGGGTAGTGGCTGAGCAAAAGGTGTTGGGTTATGACCCCCTACAGAATACAGCACCAGGTACCTGAGCTTGCATCTTGCCCCTGAGCCCCCCAGAAGACCTTCCTCATGGGGATGGGAGCAGTGATATGCCATGACCATACAGTTCCAGTTACTGACAGTGAAAAGCCACCTGTCAGCACTTCCCTAGGTTTAGGTTTGAGTTTTCTGGAGCTGTAGAATCTGAAAATTAGAAAAATATGGCTTTATACTCTAAATTCTGTTTTCATGAGCAGCATACTGCAAACTGGTTTTGGATCACCTCACATGGGACTCCAGCCCCAGGTGTGAAATGCATACCGATCTCATGAGATAATTCCCAATCTCCTGGGATGCCTGCCAGTCACCCTGAGGCAATGTTACTTTTCCCAATTCAAGTGGAAGCACGGGGTTACCTCTTGTATGAGTTGTTCTGTGTGATCAGATCCGCCCTGGGATTTGCCTCCATTGTGTCCTCTGGGGTCTTTCAGTGAAGAAGCAAAGATGTTTCTGCCCCCTCATGCCATGGTGCACAGCAGCTTTGACCCCCAATGGAGAAATATCTCAATGCTGTTCTCAGAAAGGTTTGGGGAGACCAGAGTGAAGAGTGGTGTTTTGAGGGAACACAGATATTTCATGTGCTAAAGCTGGATTCTCAGCCACATGCGCTGGGGACACATGTGGCTCCTGAGCCTCGGTCTGAAACCCCACACAGTAGTTTCCCATGCGTGCTGACTTCAGGTCAGTGCCTGCTTACTATTTCTCTTACATTTCCCATAGGATGAGGTTCTGCACCTACTCTGGCTATACCACTGCCCTATGACTCTCAGTCTTCTGTCTATTGTGCAACCTCTGGAAAGATGGCTGCCTTTTTCTATATCCCAGGATTTCTTTCACAGCCCCTGCTCTGGTGATTTCCTTAATGCTTTCCGGTTTCTCAGGATGTTTTGATATCATAATCCTGAATTGCTTCTCTGTTGTCAGCTCCTGCTGTAATAGCAATGTCATTTGCTACAGCCTTGGTGGCTGGGAGTTGCTCTAATGAATGGTTCAGTTTACCCAGCAGGCTGGGCTGATGCCAGAAGTATTTGTGACCAGTCAGAGGTACTTGTCTACATGCCAAAAGGTACAGCAGAGGCTGTCAGGAGAGCTCCTCTAACACAGTATGTCTGGGTTCACTTTTTGGCATCGCTAGC
>NW_010123724.1:23773-31716 GCF_000699245.1 Pterocles gutturalis
GCCCCAAAGACCCTGTGGAGTACATTTATAATGACACTGGTTTTCAAACTGTGTAATGGTGTGAGTCTGGCATACCTGAAGTCTTCCTTGTCACTGCTAGCCTGTAAGTTACAGTGGGAATAAAGATGTAGCTTTGCCAGCTCTTTCCTTAGAGGGCTCCACATTTCAGCAGGCTCCGGTTGCCAACAGGGATCTGTTTTAACCTTAGTTTATTCAAGGTGTCTGTCCTTGACATGCATCTATATATTCAGTGGCAAAGCTGCATGAGAGACTGGTTTCCCTTCCCTTTCATGCTGAGAATATCTGGCGGGAAACTACAGTCCTATCCAAGGCTTGTCCTCTTCTGCCTACATCTCTTTCTGTAAACTCGAAGTGATAACATCTCCCACTTGGTGGGTTTCTCACAACAGCCAGAATTTGTCCCCTGGCCTTTCAGTCTTTTCCCTGTACATGGCTAAGGTATGGTTATACATCTTCAGTCAGCTATTGCCGCTCATCTGTGTTCGCAGGATTGCGTTGCAGCTGGTTCTGCTTTCCAGCTGGAAGCAAATTGGTTTAACAACACACTTGCAAATACAGAAAGTTAAATGCTTAGCTGTCTCCTTCTGCAATGTGTGTGTACTGATTATCTCTAATGCCTGCTAAGATCTTGCTGCAATCATCAGCAAAGCTCCGAACAGTGTATCTACACAGAAAATGAGAGGATGACTGCGTGAAGATTGCACAAGAAATGATACCAGTGAAGGCCTAGCACAGAGAATTCAGCACAACTGAATGCGAGGTGTGCAGTGGCTTGTTGCAGGTCTCTGCCATGCATGTTTGTATGGCTAGCAAAATGAAAGCTGGCATACAATCATAGGTTGCCATATACAACCTATGATGACATATCTTTTTTTTTTTTTTTTTTTTTCTCCTGTACACACAAATAGTAAATCTCCCCACCCTGTTTTTAAAAGTTCTTTTCCTATTGTAGTATTTTGCCCTTACATCCTTGGCTGGGTTGGTTATTTCTCATTTCCTTCAGCTGGCCTTGCTAGGTGGAAGCATTTCTCTGAATTAGACTTTTTCCCCAATAGCCTCCTTGGGATACTTGAATCTCATATTTCACAGAAAACCATGGTCTTCATGAGGGAATCCAGATTCATGTGTGGATACCATTATTCTCAATCTGTAATAATAGTATCTATTGACTCCCTGTTGCTCTGATGAGTGGAAAGAGGATTGGTAGGAGGCGGATGAGAGAGGACCACTGTCTTTGCATGGTCTCCTTCCTCCTGGGGTGAGAGCCTGCTAATGGCTTTCCCAGCTGCCACAGGGCTCTCAGGATTGCTCATGGCATTGTCTCACTCGTGTCTTGTTCTTTTTCAGAAAGAAGACAGTCAGATGCTTTGCTTTCTCTTTCTTATCTTTCATGATCCAGCCTGTTTACAGATTCAGGTTACTTTTCTTCAGGACTTGTACAGTGATATCTGGCTAGAAATTTCTCTCTTTGCTGATGTCTCTCCATGCAATGCGCTTGCCTCCTTTTTAATCTGCTCTATCATTTACCTTGTAAACACCTATTTTTATTTACTATTGGACTCATTGAAATAATCACTGCCACAATCTTTAATGTACTTTGTTTATGGTGGGACGCTAGAGTGAATTAAAAACATGCAGAAGAAAAGCAATTAGAACTTGCAAAAGTCTGTGGCTCTGATAGTGCTTTTCTCTGAAAAACCCTATCTACAATATATAAAATCAAACAGGCTTTTATTAAAACAGTTGATCCCAGGATTGGTAGGCCTGAACAGACACAGACTGGTTTCCAAGCGCTTCCTCTGACCCTTTCCCATCCACCCTCCACATGCTTTCCTCCAGCTTCCATGAGGGTTGTGACTGTCTTGCTGAACCACGGGCTGCCTACATCGTCAGTGGGGTGAAAGAGGGCTGCTCTCTACACCATCAATGGGAAGCAGAGGAGGGACAGCTGCTGCTTTTCCCTGCTTCTTTGCTCAGGAGTGCCAAGCAAAGAGCCCCAGCTCAGCTCACTGGAGTGAGCCAGGGCAATGTAGGCACGGTGGAGCACCAGAAGAGGTGTAAGCGGCAATGGGAGATGGAGGGCTTCTCTGTCCCACTTTCTCCTTTATGCCTGGAGATATAAAGAGGCTGAAGTTTTAGCCTTATAATACAGCAACACATTCAGTTTTGATGTATATTCCTGATACTGCAAGACATGTAAGCCCCCCAAATCTTTTCTGTTTTAGCTGTTTCTCTCAATAATTCCTACGTAAGCTTTCCATAGAACTGATCAGTGAAACCCTAAGTCGCTTGAAGTCAACCGGAAAGCTCTTGTTTTCCTGGCTGGTGCAGGACAAGGCCACTAGCACGGCTGTAGCAGTGACCCATTTAAGTTTTTTCCTTGTGTATGTTACAACACTGAATGTAGATTAATTTTTACTCTGCGTTCAGTCCCTTCCAATGTATTATTGTTAAAGACACAGTATCTGATTATCCTGAGTGCACAATAACTGTAAGTAGAATAGCATTAACTGCTCTGAACGAAAGTAATTTGATAGCTAATTACACAGGAGGGAAATGAACAAACCCTGAGTTAGCTAGAAAATTCTGCTAAAAAGCAGGTATTTTGGATGGATTTAGATACAGAATTTTGCTTATTTGACACAACAATGCATCATGCTGCATTTATAGGTTGCATTATAAGAGTACAGCTGGCTGGGGGATAATGAGTCTCCAAACTCACGATTTCCACTTTAATTACACTTTAGATTAATATTTGCTCCTTGGAATTTGGGGGCTTGGTGCAATTTTCTGGGAGAATCTTAAGCAAACAAACCTTATCAGTAGAAAGACCATCCTTTATGCAGATACTTTGGTAAACACCCACCTAGAGAATCACTTTATTGTTTTAGCCTTCCTTCTCTGATGGAGTTTCTTGTGTCTGCGATACAAACATCCTTCATAGTTTATACAAAAAATGGTAACAAGCGACTGGCCCATGTGCAGTCAAGTTTAGCAAATAGACATGGGTAGATCTGGGACGTGACTTTCCCTTGGCTGGGGCCAGACAAAGCTTTTTCTGGGGGTGAATTTTTGTTAATGCTGAAGTTCTTCAGTGATGAAAACATCTAACACATATCCACTTTTTCAAAGTGTCTCAATATGGATCCAGATTTTAGGTTTCTGGTTTAGAAAGTCACTTTCAGTCACCTTGAAGTTTGCATGAATTTTCACAGCAAGCCTAGAAACAGAAAAATCTTACAATAATCACAACGTTTGCCCAGATAGGTGAGAGCGGATACAGGTATCTTGAAGGTTTCCATTGATACTGTCTCCTAATTTTTGCAAAGAGATGATAAATTTTTAGATAGACTTTTAGAGGTCTTTGAGCTACACACCCAAGTTGGAAAAGAGCCTGAGTACAAGAAAACAACCTTGAGTGGGAATATTTTCAAGGCTTACAAAGCTGACATCTGGCTATAAACTCTGGGCAGTGCTCTGGCCCCTCACTGTGAGGCTGAAGACAGAGCTGAGGCCTGTTGTGGGGTTTATGTTTGCGAGAACGCTGGATGATTCAAGGCTGCATGCGTTTCACCAAGGTTTCCAGAGCTGGCTCCCTGGGGAAGGGTGGTGGAAGTGACGGCAGACCCGAGTGCCGCCCCTGCCTCTCCTCTCTGAGCTCCTTGCTGCCCTTCTCATCCCCGTTGCTGCCAGAGGCACCAAGTCAGCTTCAGCTGCCGGCAGCCCACTGGGGCCAGGGGACTCATTGCATTTTCTCAAGTATTGGGTCAGACCTGTTTGTTTCACTTTTTTGATGGGATGCTGCAGTGCCATCCAGGGCACTGCTTTTTTTACACTGTCGTTTCAGACTCATCCAGTCTGATGGAATAATATTTGATTGACATGTTGTCAGAGCAGCCTTTGGACCAAATCCACTTTTGTATGGATTTTCATACTGGTGTGAAACTTGACTTCCTCAGAGTTACTCTGGAGTTGCAGCAGCATAATTGAAAGTGGAATCAGGCATCGGAGCCCTCTTTATTTCCCTGGCTGAGGAGAACTGAGTTGTCAGTATGAACACTTGAATGTGAATGAAACTGAAGAAATGGAATTCTGTAGCCAAAGGCTTCAGGGAAACGCCTTTACCAGCATTTAACACAGGCTGGCGATCCTCTTTTATTCATAAATTCAATACTGAGGAGGAGTAGACCCTGTCACTTAGTGTATAAAATCACAATTATTGTACTATAACGGACTTTCAAGGGGAAACTTTGTAGAACTGATTCATATCTCATAAAATATTACATTAAACCCTTCTCTTTCTCCTAACAGTTCTGTTGTATCCCCACTTCCTGCTTATGTTTTAAATGCAACTCTATTTCTTGTTTTGTGCTTGGGCAAAAACAGTGAGACAATGTAGGAAAAGGAGAATTTGGGCAAAACAACCATTTTGCAGTGACCATGATCCTGTTGATGTAACACATCATTTTCTATTTGCAACCAGTTTCTAAAGAAAAATAATACAAGTGAGGGAAGGAGGACAAAAGACAAAGCAGTAAGTTGGGTTCTCTCAGTATTTTGCTTGCTCTTTCCTTCTTCCTTTGGCAGATGTAGGAGTAAAGTTCCAGTGTCACAGACTCTTGCAATAGCCATCAGAGGCCCAGTCTGTGGTTGTTAAACCTGTGAAATCCCACAACATGTGGCAGCCAAACAATGTGCCAGCGATAAGTCAGCAGGGGCAACTGGGTTGAAAGGGA
This sequence comes from Pterocles gutturalis, assembly GCF_000699245.1. Lineage (NCBI taxonomy): Eukaryota > Metazoa > Chordata > Aves > Pterocliformes > Pteroclidae > Pterocles > Pterocles gutturalis. The sequence goes on from NW_010123724.1 coordinate 28,531, forward strand.
TGTCAAAAGTAGCAGCTCACAATTTACCTACCTCAGCATCACCTGTGTAGGTCCACAAAGGGGCTCTGACATTTGGTGCAACGTATATCTAACTGGAGTGTTTTTTGCCCCAGTTGTAAGGTGAATTTCTTCTAATGGTGTATTGGGAATATTGGTATATGTATTGGTAACTTATGATGGCAACCTGGAATTTTTACCGGGATCTTTGATACAGATTAAGTGGTTGAGGCTTTTGCCTCATTTTGATACAGATTAAGTGGTTGAGGCTTTTGCTCCTGCTCCTCAGGAGCACAGGAGAATCAGTCAGAGACAATCTACTTCTGTCAAATATTGTCACGTGATTAAATATTGATATGGTCTTGAGTTGTGCTTGCACATCATACAGTTCCAAGATGCTTGGGAAAAATGGACACAGCTTCTCACTGAAGTGAACTGGCACGATTCCATTGACTTAAGATGAAGCTACCCAAGTTTGAACCACATAAAGACTTAGTGGTGAAATTCTGTTCTCTCCCACCCCTCCATCCCCTACTCCCCTAGATTTCCTGGGTTTACAGCAGCTACTCAATGTCTGGTGACCTAAAGGAAACATACAAAAGTAGAAGACTGCATCAATGGATGAATGGTAAGGACCACTGGCTAGCACTGCTCCCAACATAGTGAAGAAGGAAGGTCAGGCAAACACTGTTGAAATTTTGGTGCTTTCTCATGTGGTCGTACCAAACCATGTTTTGGGGATGCTCCAAAACCTGATTATTCCTGCTTGCTCTATCTTTATCCTATATGAATAATGGTTATTTATTGCTGAACCCCTTATTGGATAAGAGCTGAAGACACAATGAGTTGATATTTAAAACTGTTGCTCCATTGGAAAGAAGGATATCTGCATTTAGGGGCAGGAGCTTCGTGTCAAAGAGTGGGAGCTCTGATGACTCTGTTATTAAATGAAAGTCATGTTGCATTTTAAATCTACAGTTCAGCTTTAAAGGACTGAACAAATCAAACTGAATTTTGATCTAAATAAATGAGAATCCCAACTGAGAGAGTTAAACAAACTCCTTTCAGGCCTTTCTAGACAGGATCAAGGCCATTTTCCACTATCCTGGTTCTCGAGAAAGGAATAATGATAGCTCTTGGAGATCTCCTTGCTGTGTATGTGAGTATGAGCATATATGTTTTGACATTACAAACAGAAAGGGGAAAGAGAACAATAGAACTTGACGTGAAATTCAGAGTTGAGAGGAGGAAGGGAGAGCACTGGTTCAGGAAGTTTTTTTTTTTTCTCCTCCAGCAGTCAGTATATCGTATCTGAAATCAAAACCCTATAGCAAACTCCCTGAAGGAAGCAGCATAATAAATAGGTCTTTAAGGTCCTTTCTGAATGACATGGAATGAATGCCCCTCTCTTTCCCCCTCTCCCCTCCCAAGATAGAATTAGAAAATGGTTCTCCACGTAGAGATATGTGATCCGTGGCAGCAAATGAGAATGCCAGCTGCTGTTTCACCCTGTCTTGCACCCCTGCCCTGCTCCCACCTCCCCACAGTCACTCTGGCAGTAGTTTCATGCTTTATTTCAGGCTTACTGTTTGAATAATGATAATAATGTCTTGCACTCCTGTAGCGTCTTTCATCTGAGGACTACAAAGTGGTTTTACAAACGTTAGCTCTATAGGGGTTCATTCTGCAATGTACTAAAGATGATCACAGAACGGACGTATAGTCATAATCACACAGTTGATTATTTACCCCTTGCAAATCTGTCATCTACATCTATATCCATCCCAGAATAAAAGCATCATGACTGTCTTTACAAGGTACAATGCATATATGCATGTATAATGCATGGAAAAATTCAAAGGAAAACTTACTCCAGTGTTCCGAGAAGGAGGAGACCTATTATATTTATTCACTCCCTACTATACCGCAAAAAATGGAAAATGCTAAGGTATTTTTGTTTCATTATCTAAGACAGGTTTCTATCAGTTCCATCAGGAAGTTGTATTCTCTCTACAATCTGAATTAAAATTTCAGTGGCCTTGCTGCAAAGTGATAGGTCCAAATAACCCTGAATCGCGTGACACAGGAGACGTTGAATGCGTAACCTTGAAGCGAGGTCCTCTGTATTCTTGGGAAGTTTGGGATTCCTGATCTGAGCTATGCAGCTTGCATTTCCCATCTAATCTAAACTTTGTGTGATGGGTCTTCTTGTGTTTTCCTGTCATTTTCATGCAGGGTAAGGCCAAATTCTGCCCTTTTTGCTGTTGATAAGCAAATTTCACTGTTTACAGTTTCCATAAACAAGTCTCTGCTCATTAGCTTTAACTCCCAAAGCTTCAAGTTTTTATTGGAAAGTTCCAGAACTGGGCTTTTTCAAATCAATTTTACATCAACATAACAGGATCTCTCATGGAATGTCAGAATTTGAATTTCTTCTGTCTCCATCTCGGTAGTGAAGGAGCTGAGTAGAAATGAGAAACAGTCTAGCCAGACATTTTGAATTCAAATTCAAAAAGCAATTTGAGCTAGAAATAAAAGTATATAGCCCAGCAGCGTATCTTTTTTTTTTTGCAGCTTATCTACTGAGTCACTTGATTTTGAGCAAGACACTTAGGTTAGGCTTTTCAAAAGAATCTATGAATTTTGGCTCACTCCCAACTGAAAGCACACCAAACCTAATTTTCATCATCATGATCCCAGGTTGTTATGTGCTCAACATCCATAACTGGGCACTGTATTTTGACAAGATCCTGTGCCCACTTAGTCAGCTAAATAAAATCCAGATAAAGCATATGGGCCTTAAGACAAGTCTCATGTATTTTGATTCCTCAGTGAAAAAAAAACCAGTTCCATAGAGACTTCAGCCATCTTAATGTGTTTGGAGACAGGACATGCCTTTTGCTTGGATTATTGAATTGTGTTTTTCTAATATCATTGGTGAAAGGTTTCTGGAAAAACAGACATAAGCAGAACTGTACTACAACAAGCCACTCCTTCTGAAAGATGTGAGAGATTTTAGCAGACAGGGTCCCTGGCCTTGCAGACTGTCATTCAGCCTGGGATTGCAGTTTGACTAGAGGAGTGAATCCTAGATATGCAGAACTCAGCACAGCTTGGGGGAGATGGTTTCTCAAGAAATAGCTGACAGTTGCCAGGAGGAAGCAAAATAGAGGCAAAGGAGCTGCAGGA
>NW_010123724.1:31747-39176 GCF_000699245.1 Pterocles gutturalis
AAGCTACACCAGGTTGTCCCCTGGAGATTATAATTTTCTGGACAGATGGACATGCATGTAGATTATTTGTTACTTTAAAATTTATTTCTTTAAAAGTTTATTTTTTCAATATACTTTTACTTGTAGGGTGACAGCTGGGCCGCCTTATGCCTGTGATCACACTGAGGCCAGTAGCCCCAGGGACTCGGATGTGGTCTGCCCTTACAGGGGGCACCACAGTTAGATCCCAGCCTAGGAAAGAGAGCAGCCCTACCCAAGGAGAAGCGCAGACTTGGCACCTGCAAGAGGACAAGGTAAACTCTGGCAAAAAAAGGAAAGGAACAGAGCTTCAGCTAGCCTGAAACCAAACAAATCCAACAACAAAGTATATGTAGGACACTGTTATGATGAAATGTAAAGCTTTTTAAATTGAATGGTCAAAACAGGGTTGGTACCTGGAGTTGACACTATGAAGTGAGGACGTACTAGTGAGATGCTGTCTGGTTTTGTCAAAAACTTTTAAATTTGTGGTTCTGCCTGTTGAATTAATTTGGTATGCTTTCTGTTCCTCCCCAAAAACTCCCAAAACAAGGCCCAAAAAAAAGCCCTCCAGAGTTAGCACTAAATCTCTATTGATCCAGTCAGGAAAACCATTTCAGGCTTCTCTGTGTTGGATTTGAATTGGCCTAACCTACTTTCTCAGTGCTACGTTACTTGTGACAGCCCCCAGGAAAAAGGGTCGTATTCAAAACACAGACAGGTCCTACAGCCATGACTTAAATAGAGAACAAACTGGATTTCTTTCTTTGAAAAGGTCCAGTAGTCCTTTTCAAAAGACAAACACATTTTCATATTGTGATTTGTGGACCTGTAGAAAGTTTCCCATGTAGGTGTGGGCCCCTGCGTAGGGTCATCGAGCCTGGTGACAGTGGCTTTCCCAAAAACAGATTTATATTTCATGCAGGTGTTCCTCGGGGCTTGTAATTTCCAGCTTGTCCGTGCTTCATACACATCGGCAGCTGTGTCGCATCCTTAGGTTTGTTAAATGATTCCCTGGCTGGGGAGACCAGGTACAAAGTAGGAAAGGTAGTGTGCACTGGGGTCTGGTCCCTACACCCATGCAGGCACCATGTAGGCTGTATTACTTGAGCAGGGAGCTTCAGGGGACTTGGCTACATAAGTGAAACTTGAGTTACCTTTGGAGACCTCTAGGACTTCTTCTCAGGGGTGGAAGCCATCCCCCGTGGGCCTTGCAAAGCACTTGTTAAAAATCACTGAATTGCACTGAATAACACCAAACACAAGAGTTAGACATGAAAGTAAAAGCCGGGTATGGGTGTCTAACGACAGAAGCTCAAGGCACTGAGATTCACTGAAGGCCATACTGGTGCGATGCTGAAAGAGAATGCACTTTGTGCTGGAGCTGTGAAGTTTCGTTTTTTTCCATTACCTTCAGGACGTTCCCACAGTCCTTGCTGGAAAGGCATGAGGGCTATGCAAGATGTTGTGAGTGGCTGAGCTGTGTGATAATCAAAGCCACCCTTGATATATCAAGACATATATCTGAAAAATTATTCTGCTCCAAGGTCACACTTCCATCCACAGGACAGTCTCCAGGTTGCTGTGGAAGATTACTAAAATGAATCTCCATATCATCACAATGTTCTTGGAGCATCACTAGCTTCTCAGTATTTTAGAAGTGCCACTACAGGGAGGTTGGGTGACACCTGCACGTAATAGCTGCACAGTTTTGCTGCCTTTACATACTAGCCATGTCCAGTGCAAAATGTATTTCAAGCTGCTTTTCCCTGTAAATAACATGATAGCACCAGTATTTTCTGGTATATTTTCCCTACGGCGGAAACAAAATCGTTTGGACTTGGGGAAAAACGTTGCCTTCAAACATACGTGCACAACTGACGCGGATTTCCATGGCACCTTGCCCTGAATGTATAATTGCATTTGCTCTTGAACAGCTTTGTTTATTTGTGTGTTTTGTTAATGTGTTTTGCACCTCAGGCGTGTACTTTACAAATGCAAATTCCTTGGCTTACTGTGGTAATTTACGGCTTTGAAAGGCTAATTTTGGACCATTTTGCAATGGTAAAAAGCACAGGTTTCATGAGGTTCTTTGTCAGGGGAACCTTCTGAGCCTTTTCAAAATGCTGCAGGGCATTCCTACCTCCCAGTGAAACCAGCAGGGCTCAGGCAGCCAGGGGAAAGCCCACGAAGCCCTGAGCCTGGCAGGTAGGAGAGAAACCAACCATCGTCCTCCTTATAAATCGTCATACAGCAAGAATACCCAGGGGCCCAGGGCGAAGAGCAAAGCACACCTCTCTATCCACTGCCCAACAGAGAGGGGCGAAGATGATCCTGTGCAAGGGAGACGAGAAGACAGTGGTTGGTTTAAGACGAGCTGAGAAGATTTGCGGAAGGCTTTCAAGCAGGAGTTAGCTTTCATTTTCCTGTCACTAGCAAAACCCTGCCGTGGGACTGACAGGAAAGGACATACGGGCCACACCTTTGCTGTTCACAGGTAACTTGGGGTTGCTGGTGAGTTGTCCTGCCACGGTGCAGGACTGATGCAATGCCAGGAGAATTATCTCCAAGTTGTTTATGGGTAAATAAGGCGAAGAATGATCTCCAGATTTCTTCAGAGATGTGTTATGAAGCCTAAATCGGATTTCTGACTTTCTCTCAGGTTTCTTAAACATGCAGCAGCTTTCCAGCCGCTACTCAAAGGCAATTCTCACCAAATCATTTGCCCAAGATTTAGACTATAACAAAACTGGCCCCAAGCTTGCTGCGTTGCAAGCTGTTTCTTTTTATTTGTATAACTGCTTCTTGAGACAAAACTATTCAATTTTAAATTGTAAGTATTTAAGAAATAGGTAATTTTTGTTGAATTGTTTGTTTAAGAAATAAGAAATGGGAAAAGAAGGGCTGCTTAGTTTTTAGAAGAGCCACTGAGGTTTTAGAGCTATTCCAAGACCTGAAGTATTTGAGAAAATAGCTTCCTAATAAAATTTTAAAATTTGTAAGCCTCCATTCTCTGGAGTTTTTAGAGAACTTGGTTTATTAAAGAGTTTTACCACTAATATTTCTCAGCAATGAGTGTACTGACATGAAAAGGGCCTTGTGATGACAATGGAGTGTGCTGGTCCCTTTTGCAGCTGAGGACCAGAGGGTCAGAGAAAGTGCTTTAGTTGCTTCATTTATCCATTCCATTTTGTGATGAGAAAGTTACTTTAAGCCAGCTCTGCTCAGCCCAAAGCCCTGTTTAGACATGAGAGTCATATCTCACTGATCCAGCTACTCCCAGCTTGCATCAGCTTTACCTTACACCAGTGACTTGTGCTTGTGAAATGGCTCACTGAGGCTCATGCCGTTTGACAGAGAGCTTAAAGCAGCTCAGCAAGTCAGAGTTAGACTAAGTGTGTTAGGGCACATGGGGTCTGATCTGTTAAACTTTTGCCAGTGCAGCTCAGCATAATTGTGTTCTTTCTCTTTACAGGCTGCTTGATTCCTAGAATGACTTGCTAATATATACTTTTTTCTCCCTATCTAACTAATAAGATTTTTCAAGGCACAGAAGCCACACAGATTTGAAAGAAATATTTTCTTAGTTGCTTAACAAAGATGTGTCTGGATTTTTTGCAGTGAATGTGGGTAGCTGTCGCATTAACCTCTGAAGCTGTTGTCAGGGTTCCTGGTTTATTCTAGAGGAGGGCAGAGAAAAACAGTGCTTTGCCCTTACAAGAACAACACTCGTTTGAAGATGGAGTGAAATTTTAAAATTACAACTGACGATATTTTAAGGTGTAGGGTCTTTTTCATCTCAGAGGGCCTCTCAGCTGATATCATCTTTGTTTCACCTGGAGGAAAACGAAAGGCAGGAGATGCAATCCTGCAATTCACTGATGAGTGCACAGCACTGGGACATGAGTCTGATCTCTCGAAGCTGGCACCCAACCCAGGTCTGCCTCCCAGCTGTGCTCGAGGCACGGGGCTGTGCTTCCCTCCCTTCCTGGCCCACAAAATGGTTATGTTTCATTTCCTCCCATTTGGGGTAGAGTACACAAACAGAAATAATCTGCAAGATTGTACAGTAAGGCTTTGGTCCTCCCTGGAGACCTGCAGGGATCCCATAGAAGCAATGCTTTTGAGAAAAAATAACAGTAGCCTCCATGCTTGCTATGTTTCACCAGTCCTCTAAACTTTGGTGAAATAGGTGAATAAAATATGAAACATTAAGTGGTAAACTTTTCAGGCTGCACTGTTCCTGCAGGAGACCCATAGCATGTTGCCAGTGGCACCCTATATCCAACAGAAAGTTATTTCTAATGGTCAGGGGCTTATTCCTACATGTAAAAGCGAATGCTGACCTTGATGATATGGGAGCTGAATACTACTGGAGGAGCAAGGAGCTGTAATGGTGGTTAATACTTGAGGTAGATTTTCCTTTAAATGTTAATGCAAAACCATTCCTTTCTCTTTTTTTCCCTTTTCTTTTCTTTCTGCTAGAAGAAACTAAATAGGTATGCGTCTGTAAATATGGATGAAATACAAGTGAAAACAGTTGCAGAAGCTAACCTAGGGCCTGGTTGCCCACATGCCTTATAAAGTTCAGTATATCCAGAATCATGTCTCCTAAACCTTCCAGTGTAACTCCTGTAATAGTACAGTTTGTGGATCTGCAGAATAATAAACTCAGAGATAACAAGACACCCTTACCTCAGCTTTGAACAGGAGTAGTACATGCTGACAGCATTTACCGGTGCCTGATGCTGATCCAGACTTCTTAAATTTCTGGCTTTACTCACATTCAGCCTTCCAAAGGGGATCATCATAAAGCCACTCTGCTGAGATTTACCTTGCAAACTCTGCTTAAGACTGAGAATCAGCCATACACACAGCCTACCGAGTTAACTCTAGGGGTCCACAAAGGCAAAAAGATCTAAGAAATTCAATGTTAAGGCACTAACTCTGTCTTTAACCCTGTCCTTCAGACACTATGCTTTCTGCTTCTGGTAGGTGACCTCTGTAGTGATTTTGGGGATCCCTGATAATGTGGGAGCTGTTTGTTAACTCTTTTCAGCCCGAGCGAGCTTGCTGATAGAGGACATGTGGTAGTCTCTACTGTGAAAAAGTCAATGGCAAAGATTCAGAACAATAATCTTATATACATTAGAGGTTTCTATTAATTTTGTTTCCTGTTCTCTGCAGAGGGAGGGAGTAGAGAGACTAATTTGGCTACTCCCTAATATTTAATCTTAAAGATTGGGTTTTGGGTGGGGTTTTTTTGTCAACAATAATAACATGAGTTATCTGTAGAAAAAGTGTCTAATCAAAATACTGACACCATTGTAAATTTTTTCTTCTGTACCAAGACTTTATTTTAGCAGTTTGTTATAAGTGAAATAACCGTGTAGTCATGATGTAATAATTTATCATGTAGAAGAATTTGGAAACAATTTCCAGTCAAGGATATCATACTGTTCAAAACTGTGTGGTATCTGCTTTGCGTATTCAAGCCAGGAGGTATGTCTTTCGCCCTCCTCCTCCCCAGTGTGCCCAGGGTAGATGTTCAGCTGTGGTGCACATTGGCATAAGGAATGGGTTGATCTGAATATGCCTGGGTCATTTCACACAGACTAAGATTCTGTTACAGTCTCTCTTCGTGTGCTTTGCATCTTCGTTACTCAGTAGATCATGAATCTCCAGGCTGTGCAGATCACCACTGGGAAAGCCCTAATACTTCTAACCCGTATCTGCACCAATGTGGAGTGTTGGTCCTGGTTACTGGTGTCTTTGCTCTGGTGGCCATTCCACAGCCCAACATATCCCGCTGTCAGGAAACTCCTCCGTAACTTTTCTCTCATGAGTTTTTTTGCAGTATTTCTTTGTCTTTCATGGTACAGCACTGTGCTCTCCGTTGTCTCCTCTCAACTTGGCGTTCACATCCTGCAGGTCGCTGTGCTCTAGCCCCTCATGCAGTCTGTGCCTCCACACTTGTTGCTCAGTCAGGATGGACTATTAGCAACTGGTCTCTCCTTCCACGGTAGTTTTGCTGCCCTTCTCAGAATTCATTCCAGTTAGTCTTTCAGGTAACGGCATGCCCAGAAATTAGGGCTACATTCCAGCATCTGAAATGAAGCTTCTGGTGACTCAACCCAAAAAGGCTTTGGTCTGTTTCACTACCGTGTTACTCCTTACTCCATGTCCAATTTGCTGCACACTATTACTATTAAATCTCTGTTGACATTACCGCTTTCCAGGTTTCTCCCTCCCATTGTGTGACTATTTCCCATCTGGGCTTTTCTCATCTGGGAAATATTCACGCAAATTCAAGGCTACAGCAGAGCTTCCCAGCTGCATGAGGCATTTCACCAATAAATCACTGTTTCAGAGAAAACTGACTGAAATGGCCTTTCATATCGCACATGCAGTGATAGCTCACCTTTCCCTATTTCCTTACTCCCAAATCCTGTGTAGTATCACCAGCAAAATTTTAAACAGAAAATTGAATCAGGCAGGATTTCAGGGAGGGTTCAAAGTTGCAATGTTAACAGTTGGCGAGGATCCACACACTACCTCTGAAAGACATTGAAAAACTAACTGCAGAAACAACACTGAGTTTATTTTTGCTGTGTTAACCCAAAGTTATGACCTACCGTGCAGTCACGAGGATCATTTCCCTGTTCCTTAAGTTTTGGCTAAGTTGGTGCTGTAATTTATTGTTGTTTAGATGTGGTAGAGCTAATTTAGACACCTGCCTAGCCTGCAGTGTAGCTGCAAGTGATACCGGGGGCTCAAGAGGGACAGCCTCTTCCCAGAGCGGTGCAAGGCCAGGACCCTTCAGAAAACAGAGGAATTCCTACAGGGACATTGTCAGTGTGATTTCAGCCCTGACGATGAAGAGAGGTATTTCATCCAGAGTCCATCTGTGTCACCAGTGTGGATGTAAAAATGGCCAAGGTGGTTCAGACCCCTGGACCACCTGCCCCAGTGCTCTGTTCCCAGTAGTGCCCCTAAGAAGGCAAGGGTGAGAGCAGGGTGAGCATATGTGATAATTTCTTCTTTCAGCCTCCAACTATTTTCAGCTCAGGGGATTTCCTGACCCTGGTGAAGTTTGTCTGTTTTGCAACCCAGGGGATTTCTATTTCAAGCACATGTCCAGTCTCTCCTCAAGCCTATGTAAACTTTTTGTGTCCACATAGCTCTTCAGTAAAAGCTCTACAGGCTCTCTAATTGCTGGATGAAAAAATATTTCTCCATGTGGCAAACCCAGCTCCATTTAACTTCATCTGATGGCTTTGGTTCTTGCATGGGAAGAGGGAGTGAGCAGTCATTTGCAATCCAGACACTCCTTGCTACTCCAAATTTCATAGACCTTCATCATACCCTCACCAAGTTCAGGCAGAATAGAATCACAGAATCACAGAATCAC
>NW_010123725.1:0-36378 GCF_000699245.1 Pterocles gutturalis
CTCCCAGTTCCCTGCCTCAGCCCACCAGGCGCTTAGGAAAAAACTGTAACCGTGGTTTTATAAACCACGACAAGGCTCTAAAAGCATTATTCGATGCCATAAGAAAAATATATAGATAAATAAAAGTGCATAATAGTTTTCCACTAGGAAGTGTACTGATAACAAAAATCAGGGGTTACTCCCCAGCCTAAATTTAGGCAAACGTACATCATCAGATGATCCACAACACGCCCCTCTTTATTCCTGCCAAAATAACTTGCGATCAAAAGTCCAACTGGACTTACTATTTCAACCTGGTTACTCTCAAATTAGCTAGTTGTACTGTGAGTGATGAAGTACTGTAAGGGCGGAAAGAGAAAGCAACTGCCAGCATCAAGATGTCTCCTCTCCAATACCCTTTGTTTCTTATACAGGAGCATCAGAGAACATGTCAACTTTGAAAGCACATTAACCCCAAGATTTTCATCTGTTCAGTAAAAAGATATAGAGAAACAACTTCAGTAAAGTCTGGAAGTATCTTTAAAAATAAATAGTGTAATTTGCCTTTGAAATTCCACTTAAAATATCTAACAAGGCAAAATGTTATTGTATGTGACAGATAAAAGAATGATTTAAAATTTAAATATATTCTAAACTAATTCATAGGCTCTTATTCTTTAGCCTACATCGTCTGTTACATTTCTTTTACTTATTTTTTCATGCAATATGAGATATCATCAACTTTCATTGAGAAACAGGTATTTACTTTCTGTCAGCAAAGGGTGTTTATGCAGCTAGTGTTCTACAGTAGTGCCTGGGAGACTCAATTCTTCCATAAAACACTCTAGAATAAGAACCCATTAATAGTTTTACTCATTTACTTTGACAACTGGTGGGATTCTTCCCACCTTTTAAAGAAGTAATTCAATATTTTCATGTACTCCAAAGATCATTCTTCTGATTCACAGTTCAGCTTTAAGGGGAGGGGGGATTTCCATATTTTTAAATTTCTTTTTATTGTCTATACATCAAAAGGATGGAGTAAAAAGAAACAAATCCTTTGGCATTAACAAAGCTGGTAACAGAACAGCCTTCACCTCATTTTGGCAGCATAACTAGGAAAACAACAGGGAAAATTCATAGGGTTTTCTATTACTTAAGAAGCTCTAAGCACAACATCCAAATTTAATCCATTTTTTTCATATGTACATACACAAAGGCTGCAGTCATTAATAAACCATGTAATTTTGTTTTAACTCATGACAGATGATAATTAAAACCCTTTGCTTGCTGATATTTGCTGACAACACATTATTTAACTTAAATATCAATCCTTCCAAACAGAAAAATACTAGTATTTACATACAAAGGAATTTGTTTACATAAATACAGAAAAAAATAGCTAAAAAGATCTTTCACAAGCTACATGTAAATTGAAACTGTATAACTCCATTGGTCTGATTTTCCCTAATACTTCATCTTATTTACTGCCTTTCTACAAGTCAGACACTGAACAGCTAATTCAGTGTCCTTTCAAAACCTACAGAGCACATACAATCTTCTATAAAATTTCACTTATACCTGGAGACTTTCCTGTGACCCTGGATGCTGATTAAATCCATCATCACCTTTCAAAATCCATTTTTACTACAAAACATCTAGACTGCAGTACTTTTGTGCCTCCTCCCTCAGACAGACGAGGCATCATCAGACAGATAAGATGATACAAAACATTTACGGATAATACATACACTTGACAAGCTACTAAACATACATAACTCATCCAGAATCTCGGAAAACCTCTCCTGGTTTTTGTATTTCACAGAAATAGAAGAGCCAAGGAATAATGAAAGCCAGCCCCAGTAAGGCCATACAGACACGCCTATAAAGGTGGAGATTCTTGCTACTAGACCACCTCCTCTTTAAACATGTCAAGAGAAAAGAAAGCCATTTCAGACAAAGCAATTGCAGTTCATAGCAACGTCAAAGTGTTCCACATGAAGCTACTGGCATATTTCAGGACTCAGTGCTTGTAAACTGAGGCAGGCTTGAAACACTGACAGATTACATTAGACCAGTAAAGGTGGAACACAGCAGCATGGAAGCCTCTCTTAAGGAAAGCTAACTCAGTAATGCTGCACACCCAACTTTTGATTCCTACCTTTCTTCAGGCTGAACAGATGCCATGAGATAACTGATACGCAGATACAATAGAGTACACCTCTCATGGCAATGCAAGCCTAGACTCCTCCATAAGAAATGGAAAATTACCTAAAAAATATGCTCCCTAGCAAGAGGTAGCTTGCATCAGTGTGTCAGTGTTTCCCTGTAGGTCAATAATTTGGAAATTTGGAAAAAATATAACAGAGGTGAACTATAAAATAACCGAAAATAATCCAGCAAGAGGGAAAACCAAAGAAAACAAACAAACAAACAAAACCCCAGCCAACGAAGAAAAGACTTTCAAAATCCACGTCATGTACCCAAAAGAAACATAAAAAGGAAACAGATGAAAAAAATCCACTGAGCATAAGACACTGATTAACCAACTTCAAAAATGGATCCCTGCAGTCAAAGTATTCATGGTGAAGTAGTACCCTCCCCAGGCAGGTAAGTTGCTGGCTACTAGAAGGAAACAAAGTGATGATCCAGTAGGAGCCTGGCAGCAGAGCACAGGTAACGCAGAGGCCTCTGAAGCTCTCCCGGAGACAAGTAATTGTTCAAATCAGGATCTGCTTCTTCACAACCCAGGGAGCTGCAAAATGAAGTCACAGCTGGGAAGAGAGTGGGCCTGGCAGGTTACTCCAACAGGCCAAATACTACCAGTGCCAAGTTTAACTACCCTAGCTCCATATTTGCAGCCTAATTAAACAATATTTCTAATATTTCAGCAAGACAGCACCTGCAGTGATTTCAGTGACAGCCTGTACAGACTGCCCATAAGACAAGGGTGTGTGTTTTCATTGTAAAAATTCGGCTCAACTATACTACCTCTGACACATACTCTGCTTTCTTATTACCAGGAAAAAAATATTCTGACAAATAATCTTCATTTACAAGAACTACAAAAAAAGTCCACTTGCTCTCTAGCACAAATATAAAGATTAGAAATTAATTGCAGCAGAAATACATTAACAGATCAACTTCCCTTTGAGAAATTGCATTAAACAGAAAGTCATGCGAGACCACTCAGAAATCAGCTGCAGCAAGTGACTAGCATTTCTAAAAATACTGACTTCATGTATATTTAAATAAATATTCAGTAAGTTCAAAAAGCATATTGCTACAGTTTTTCTCAAGAGTTCAAAACACTTGAATTGTGTAATCAGTAAAATTAGTGGGATTTTTTTTAATTAGACTTACAGCAGAATTTCTCTTAAACACATCTTGGCAGAGACATTTCTGAGATGAGACTTGGGCATACTTCATTCTTACACTTGCTACTTAAAGAAATGCTCCAAACTCTAGAAAGATTCTATACATTAACTAACCAAGTGTCATCTGATACAAATACCAGTTCAATGTACTTCATGTCTGACTTTGAGCTACTGACAGTTGTTTCCCATTTTTCCTTCTGATGGAAAAAGAGGATTTAAGATTTAGTCCTTCCAGAATAGTTGGCTGATCTTTACCATTCGTAGGATGGCAAAGACATGTGAACATCACATACACAATGTACATTCACTGGCTTAGGATACTGAAAAAATTTACTCAGGAGAATAGCCACTCTCCATATTTCATGGAGAAATGTATGAAAAAATAAATCATGTAGTTGGAAAGGTAGTCAACACAATTTTTAGTGATTGAACCTACCTCATTTTGCCTGCTCCATAAACTTGCATTAAACGTTTTAAAACATATCCTCTTCCCATCCATCTACATTCCATATTTTTTGCAGCCTTTTTTGCTGTTAATCCAAATTGTTAATTCAAACTGTAATCATAACTTGGGATACAACAGCTTAATTTAGGTCTCAGAATAACTTGCATGACTCCAGGTCTTTCTTGAATGCTTAATCTGACACTCACTGCTGTACCCATTGCTTTCAACAGCTACAAGACCTGTAGAAGTACTGATTTAATTGTGACGACTGCCAACAGCAAGTCCTACCAACATCTGTATTTGGTATACTGTGAAATATTTACTATTTATAAACAAGGTGCAGCTTTTTAAATTAGAGTAGGTTTATAAAAATGTGCAATGCTAGTCAGAATTTAACATCTAAATAAGGATCATGAGATAACAAAAATCACCATGGTGAAAGCAGGTGCATTTACTCTTGCATTGTTTGTGATTTTTCCATTATATAGAATTTCTTAGGATTACATTGCAAAGTTTTTGAAGAGTTCTTCTCCCCTTAACTTCCAAAACAGCTTTTAGAAAGGGAGCTAAGCAAGAAAAAAATCATTTTCAAAAGCAAATATAAGGCAGGCACTCTAAAGTGTAATGAAGAAATTGGGGGGAACCCACAAAAACCCTACATTTCTTTTGACACACAAGGATTGAGATTAGCAGAAAGGATGAGCTAGAGCACAAAAACGTCCAATTTTAAGAACTAGGCAAGGGCATGTACTCCACAGAGCTTTCAAATAGAAGAAATTTTAATTTGTCCAACAGAAGTGATGAAATGAGTTACCAGAGCAATTAGACAAGGAGGCAAGCAAAACCAAGCGTATTATTTATATTCTATGTGAATTGCAAATTTAGCATGAATACTTGCAAAGTTTAAGTCATAAACAATTTGAAAGTTAGGACAAAGTAGCATGCTCTTTAGAAATGTTATAAAAATGTAATGTTAGGATTTGACCATGTTTCTTCGAAAGTGTCACTGAGGTAGCAACATTGCTTTTCAACAGACACAAATTTAAGAATCCATTTATTGAGCCCAGTGAATAACTACTGTGTTCGAAAAGCAAATACATCTCTTGAAAGAATTGGTTTAGACAAAGCACATCTAAGATTGATGCTCCTTTACAGAATCCTGCAATGTTGTAGGCAAGATTCAGTATATTCACTCCAAGTGAAGTTTATGGTTTACTGTATATGGCAGCAGTAGCTAACCTGTGTCTCTTGAACCACACATAAAGCTAGTAGGTGGTTAAAACTTGGCTCTCACAAATGAACCTCTATTACTGTATAGACAGATGGAAAATCCAATCCCCACTATCACAGAAGAGATTCAGCTAGCACTATTGAGATACACGACAAGTTTCCCCAGGAAACAACGGCACATACAAGTCAGCCCCATTCCACAGTGAAACACGGGAAGGCTGAGAAATGCACCAGGTACATCTTCACTGGGAGCTGGGATGGCTCCCAGTGTCACTCAAGTCCTGCGTCACTGGTGGTTCACAGTAAACACCAGCTAGATCACTTACCGGTTAACTTCCAGAATCTTAACCAGTTTTCGCCAAGAAAAAGCCAGAACACAGCTGACAAACTAATTTGTCATTAACTCCAGTGTAAACCGACTCCAGACAGACACTACTACAGCTATCACTTAGCAACTGTCTACGGGTCACAGAAACCCATAAAAACATAATCCGGAGAGAATACTCAAATTTCTAACACTGTCATCCTGAAATACAGACTTCAGTTTACTTATCAACCACATACACCGTTACAGTCCTTTTTGCTGACTATAGTGCATCATTCTCTAGTTTCTGTTACCAGCATTTTAATAAATTGTTGTCATGTTACATAACAGGTACTGTATTAACTGACGTATTTCCAGGATATCACATCTATCACACAACAGAAAAAACATATGTACTTCCTGCTAATAATAGTTTTTCTGAAATTTGGGGATCAACAGTTAAGCAAACCTTCCACATGCTTCAAATCCTATACATCTTGCTTTTTTAGTTTTACTATCATGAAATACCCACATTGATTCCAAGATGGAAGTATTTCCATAGACAACAAACTACACCAG
This sequence comes from Pterocles gutturalis, assembly GCF_000699245.1. NCBI lineage: Eukaryota > Metazoa > Chordata > Aves > Pterocliformes > Pteroclidae > Pterocles > Pterocles gutturalis. The sequence goes on from NW_010123725.1 coordinate 5,915, forward strand.
ACCATGCAGAGATCACAGCAGTTGTTTATGCTGTAAATTTAGTACTCAGCAAAACCTCATACTATGTAGTAGATGCAAGAAGCAGGAAGACAAAATATCGAATACAGTCAAACTCCATTTAGCCTCTTAATGTTATAATGACTTTATGCTAGCAATCTATGTAGTCTCTAAAAGAAACACATATACTTCAGTTAGTAGAGGAGATAAAACACTGAAGGATGGATTTCAGAAAATAGCCAACAATGGGACAGCCAAGGGGCCATGGTAAGAAGAAAGCCCTCAAAGACAAGTCCAGTGAGTTTCCCTGTCTCGCAGGTAACCATTCCTCACACAGGCTTGAGTCCTCTCTGACACACAAATGAAGTCACTTCCGTTGATTCCACTTCTCTCACTCAAAACACAACATTTTATTCAGCAGGCCTGTGCCTTAGACAATGACCTTATCATAGAACAGTACTCAGAAACGAAAACTAGCTGTGTCACTGCAAAGCTCTCACAGCAAACTTTCAACTGAGATGCAGAGAACAAAGTCACGGCCATCACGTTTTACCCTGCGCTGCCAAAGTTATTACCTTACTAACCTTGTATGTGCGTGTTATAAAAATCATCCGTTTATGTTACAGTGAATTACTTTAACACTGGGAACACAACACCTGAAATGAATTTCAAGTGACAAGACCATCATCAATCATACTTTCTCAAGATTAATGCCACTCCATAAAGCCTTCTGCTTCACTGTTCGGAAACATCAGTGTTTTAGGAAGAATATGTTTTGCAGGTGGTGCCATTTACATACTTTCTCCAAATTAGATTATTTGAACATATAGCATATTCTTTGAACCGAAATAGCATATTTGACTAATATTTAATTTTAAAAGATAAATCATGACAACTATTAGTAAAACTAGAAGTAACTTACTTGATCCACATTTTTAACTATTTTGAAGATTATATCCCAAATAGGGAAAGGAATAAACAAAAAAAAATACATAAAAATTAGAAAACACCAGTGACATCTTCCTTTTGTGCTTCTCAAAACCAACAATTTGATTTGTAGACCTTTCATCAGCTTACGCAAGATCATACTGCAAAGTAAAAAAGTGTAAGCACTAAATTAAAATGAAACATGTGCTGTCAAGATTGTACATATTAACACTGGAATCTTGATTTCTTATCATACCAGTTTGTACTATAAGAACAGTTAAAGTTGCAGACAGATCCTATATGATGTTCTGACAAAGTATTTTCACAAAAGCAACTTTTTGCAGTAAAGTTACCATACAAACACTAGCCGAGTTATTACTTCAATTGCCATGCTCAAGATGGGGGAAAAAGGGGCTGAATTTAAATATAAGTATGACAAATCTACTGAAAAACCACCATTAGACTATGAATGGAAAGTTCATTTATGCTGTCATTGGTAATTGCAAGTCTTTGTATAATAAACTCTCTAAACCCACAACAAAAGCACTTGTGCTACACAAGAATATTTACATTCTCAAGCATTTGCTTATAGCTTTAAAATATAATGTCAAACAAGCACTAGAACTTTAGGACAAAACATTTTCTGAACTGTAATGTTCATTAAGATAAGAATGACATAATGATTCAATTTAGTCGATGCAAACACCTGACACTAATGGAGGCATCTCAGTCAGAGTCAGCCTTCTCAGTATCTATTATCCCCACCTCGGGAATTCATCCATGAGCTTTTTCAGAGGAGGAGCACAAGAAAAACAGAAGCTAACAAGACTGCAGGAGCTGGAATCAGAGTGCTGAACCTCCTTTCCTCCAGCCTAGCAGATCTGTAGGCCTAGAGAGTGAAAATTAAAAGAACAGCTAAAACAACATCTTTCCTCCCCTCTCTCCCAAGCTGAACTTTACTCCTTCACTCCAGACTCCTCACCTCCCAGCCTGAGCAGCGCAAGGGGCAGAGGGCAGGGCAGCTATGGTCAGTCCATTACAGCTCCTCTCTGCAGCTCCTACCCACTCACATATTGCCCCTGCTCTGGCACGGTCTCTCTCCCATGGGCTCTGCATAGTCTGCAGTTCCTTCAGGAGCTCTCCGCTTGCTCCAGTGTGGGGTTCTCACGGGTGCCATGAAGATCTGCTCCAGCGTCGTGGAGCTGCCCCTCTGACCTTGTTGTTCTCTCTGGTTCTTCTCGATCCTTTTTGGTTCCCTTCTCCTCTCTCTGTCGGGTGTCTTGCCCTTGCTGCAACACTTTCAGCAGGTGGGAGACATCGACCACCCCTACGCTCGCTGCAGTTCACCACACAGGGCGGGAACTGCGGAGGCAAACTGCTGCCCAGTGCAAACTCCTGTGCAAGCAAGCCAGACAACTGTTAATGTAACATTAAGTAATTTTCTCAACTTTTGAGGACACACTGCTGATAAAAGCAAGTCCTGGCCAATGATTCAGCAGCCTCTTCTCTCCTTTCCCCCTTTTGTCCCATTTCAGATTTCTCAGGAGCAATCCTGCTTTGGGCAGCACCGAGGATATGGGTCTGCGGGTCTGAACTCAACGCTAAGCTGAATCTTCTGATTTCAAGAAATCAAAAATTAAAACAACTATCCTAAGAAAAGGAGATCCAATACTGCCAATAATTTCACAACCCAAGTTCACTACACAGCTAGAACTGAAATTACCGAAATGCAGCATAGCATTACTGCTGCAGAAATGCTCAGGTATCAGCGTAAACACAGTGAAACCCTTGTGAATAAAATATAACGCAATTTGAATTAATAAAAGTTTGCTTTAAGTCATAAAACACTTGTAGATCTAATACGATAACTTATATGAGCTACAGAAAATGTTTAGGCTTTCAACAGCTTAATCATCATTAACGGCACAAAGGTAATTATTTACTATCGAATGGGTCAGAGAATACAGAAAGAAGGTCCTTGCAGTATTGATTTTGCACATAAAATGAACTTCTTCAGTTGCATTTGCAATTGCCAAGAAGGCTTGAATAGTATTAACTCCCCCTGCTATTGAACCTCAAGGAACAGCCACCTATTCAAGATGTCAAACTTGGTTTTTTGAAAAAACATGAAAAAACAAGAACATTATGCACCAACTGCAATAAGGATGCCTCTAGTTGCAGTTGTATTAAAGAGTTCTAATGGAAATGTTCACATAAGGGTATCACTATTTTCACTGCACATTACATAATTCCACAGACTCCAGTTATATTCAAAATTCACAAATGTAAAAATTAGCAGACTGGCAGCTTCTTAAAGAAATGCATTTTCACTTCACACTGTTTGCTGAACACTCACAGTCAACCTTGGTATCATGGTGACACAGCAGAAGAATGCTTTGCAAACATTTTTACAAAGCAATCCAAACTGCCTTCATGTTATTCAATGGTGTATTTTCTAGGACTCACATTCTGTGCATTACACATGATCACCAACTTTTAAACCCTGTGAAGAGTCGAATATTGTAAAACTAGCGATTCCTAAATTGATCACCCAATTACTAACAGAAGAACATTCACACACAGTATTTACCATAGATGTCCTAACTAGACTTGATACCTCAAACATTCATACAATGAAGATTTTATTTTGGCTGACATGCTCTGACTTATCCTCATTTCAGTTCTCACTAACAAAAGAAAAAAACCACAAATCACTATTTTATTTGTTTCAACAAAAAACTACTGCAAAGTGCTGTGGGAGAAAAGATTGATTTGAAGATAAAAACCTGTTGTGTGTATGGGGCTAACATTCTGAATGAGAAGTCATATTACTCTATGTGGGAAACAATTCAAAATCCTCTAGCAAAAACTTCTTTACAATGCACGTCACATGCTAAATTCCATTTAAAATTAATGAACTCTCAGCTCATAATTAACTTTTTTTTTAGTGCTGACAGCACTTTTGAAAGGTTTTGAAAGCAGACAAATTTAAAAATCAAACAGGCTACTGCCCAAGAGTGTCACTAAATGCACCAAAAGTTGTAAAAATCAGACTTACCGCCAGGGCTTTAGACAACTTTGTTCTATAGTTATTCAAAACAATTGTATCAATCTCCTTAAATGGCACATATGCAAAGCCGTCTTTAATAAACACTCTTCTGGCTCTAAATAGATCCACAGCATCTACAAGTCCAACCTGAGAAAGAAGAAAAATCCACACTGTAGAATAGCAAAACAATGCAGTAACAATGTTTACAACCGTAAGATTCAAGATGGACCAGTAAAGCTTTAAGTCATACTCTGTCTTTTAACAAAGCTCTATCCAGGCAAAACAAAGATTTTTAAATGAGATGTTGACTCTGGAATAGCTGCTGATCACTCTCTTGGTGGAAAAATATTGTTTACTTACAGAAAGTCATACAACTAGGCAAAATGAGCTACTTCAAAGTTTGTAAATATGACTATGTAGCTTTGCATCGCTTACTGATTTGATATTTGAAAACTGATTTCTGCTGGCCTTCTATTTCGGGCATCTTGAAATATTTGATTCATGTAACCTACATATAAGAGGTCTTGCAAACAGATCTGGAACCCAATCAACTTTGCTCCAAAGAATCAGTCAGCTACATTAGGTACTTCTTTCCTCTCCCTTTGCTCTCTTGCAAAAATAATTTCAGACTAATACAATCAGACCAAACCTAGTTTCAGCAACAGATATTTGCTGGACAGTCAATCAGACAGGCACGTTATTTGTCTAGGAAATGTTAAAACTTACAACCATTTTTGTGGCAGAAGGCAAGAGATGGCAAAAGAGGACAGAAGACATTAACAGCAGCCTAAGCTCTCCCTTCATTCTCCCAGTCCCTGCCCCTACCCTTACACTGACACGAGGAAGGGGAACTCTCATTAGTCTCAGCTAATTTAGATACTTTGATTAACTGTTAGCAATAGTATTATGTAAACTTAAAATTCATAACTCCAAGTTTAACTGAAAGAGAATGAATGCAAATCTGTAGAACTTCACAATTTCTACTTACCTTATAGAACATCTGTTCTTTCACTTTAGCCATACTGAAGCCAGGGGTTGATGTGCACAGCTCATTTGCCAGTTCATTTTTCAGGTCTTCACTAACCTAAAATTAAGAGCTTGCTTTAAAATTCCTGAAATACTTTAGAATAGGGCTTCTTTTTATTATTAACATGAACTCAAAGATTACTTGATCTGTAAGTATATCATCACTTCAGTTGACAAGAGAAAAAGCAATCACTAGTATCTAATTAAGCAGAAACCAGCAAAACACTAGTGGTCAATAGTGTTAAATAACCTTCTTTCTGAAGCAGTAGTGTTGATTTTAAAATTAAAAAAAATTTAAACATTAACACACTTTTTAAAAGTCAACCCTTTCAAGATAAAACTTGTGACAAGCCCTACTCGTATTTAGATTTACTGTATGCATTAAAATGAAGTATAATGACTCAATGGCAATTAGTAAGGACTGAGTTGCCAAATTTTTAACAAAAATATCAGTTTCAGCTCATTTTTAAATACAAACTTTTTAAAAAAACTACATACCATCTTAAATTCATGGATTTAGCTCTTTTTTTTTTTTTTGGAGGAGCAAGAACAATGGTATACTAATTGTTCTGCACATGTTAGTGGTTTTCCAGCTCTTGAAACGGGTAAATTAAGCAGCAATGTTCTAATTCAACAACTTCAAGTAAAAATCATGGACAATGTTACACTTCCTAATATAAAAACTTAAATACTGCATACATAAATATGTATATTGAGCTTTTTGACTACTTCATGGACACATCAAACACAGCAGAAAAGCCACACTTAAAACTGTAATGATTTTACTAGCGAATAAATGAGTTTTGGTCTTATCAATAGAAAACAATTAACAACAAAATTTGAAATAAAATTGTTCTGCTTTAAATCATGATTAAGCTCAGGCTTTAACACCTGAAAAAAGTAATAACTTTTTAAAAATGAAATCATAAATTATCCACTCTGATAAAACAGACCATACAAGCCAGTAATCCAGCAATTATCCCTAGTAACTACACGCAACAACAATCTTAAATATTCACACAATATATTCTTGATAAAGTGCAATGGAAGTAGACCCTGACCAAGGGGGATTAAATGTTAAGGAACCCAGAATACCTTCCTAAAACATAGACGGACACAAGTATCACCGAAGTACAACACGCTGTGTGACACTGCTCTAGGTAAACTGGAGGTGTCCACCAACACCTACGGAGAGGTGATAAACGGCTGCAATCAAGATCGCTTTTAGAGACTAGTCAGGAACTAAGCCAAGGCTATCACATGCAAGAGATACCCAGACTCCAAACGCAGGATAAAAACGGCACTCGGTGTCCTTTCACCCTTCCTCTCCATGGACAGGGATGTGCCTAAGCAGTGCAGTTTCTTCTGAATGGAGAAGAATATCTGATTTGTTGACAAATATTTCTATGCAGTAAAATGGACATTTAAACAAAAAACTTTTTTCCTTATGAGTTGAAAAACTGAGAAAATGAAACAAAACAAAATAATTTTCTTGAAGTCATAGGAAGGATCTTTAATTTCAAACTTGGAGGAGCAAATCCCCTCTTATGAAAGTCATTTGATAGATACACATGAAATGGCCAAAGCAGCAATGTCTAGATGGCTTATGGTTACCCTGTCTGCATCTTAATGCAATTTGTTGTACTCTCTCAGGAAAATCAGCTTTAAAAATAATAATAAATCTGTCTGCAAGGTAGAAGAATGTAACTCTGAAGACAGAGGAAACACAGAGTAGCATTCTTTTTGCATGTGAAAATCTAGAGCTCAAGGAAAAAAGCCTTTAAGGAAACCATTTTTCTTTAACAAAGTAGCTGTATCAAAACAATTAAATGTGTTTGTGTAAACAATAGAAGAAAACACTTTCTATAAAATACTGTCACTAACAATCTTATTCTTGTTAATCTTTGCAAGATTCCCGCTTTTCAAATGCAACACCCTGGAACTACACACAAATTTCAGACAGTGCTATCAAAACCCTGCTACTCCTCCCAGATGATATATGGCTTGTTTGAATAAGTATAAATCTAAGTCACCACATCAGCCTGCAAGCTTGCCTTTCGCCTAGTATAGACCAAAGTTTTAATTTTAATTCCAGAATAGCGACTTCCATTTTTCTAATGTAACAGTTTTATGCTTTCTCAGTAGAAATTGCTTAAGAGAGCCCAGCCTACCACGTCATGCCAAACCTTTGGTGAAACTGCCTCCGAATAAAAACAGTACAACACATTGTATAGCTGTAGTGGTTACAACTATATTATTTCTTCTAGGATACCTCGCTAAAAAACCATCAAAGTGAGCCAAGGATAGGGGTTTGTCTGGGTTTGTTTTTTTTTTTTTTACAGAAAGCCATTAAAGCAGTCCAGTGACTGCTTTACAGACAGGTTTGCAATATTGGTGGGAGAATGAGAAGAGGAAAAGGCAAGGATTCCTTGCTTATTTGTTTTTTGAAAAACAATTAGCTCATTTTCATCAACAAAACCATTTTATTCAGTATTACACTTAATTTCAAGGGGTTTTTATCTTTTAGTATACACATCAAATAATTATACTGATTCCAAACTTTGCAAGTTGTCTAGATCCTTCTTTATCAGTAATTTGACCATATTAATCTTTTACAGATGTAAAGTCAGTGATTTTAGATTTTCTTGCATCTCACTAGCAAAAAATTTAACACTGTTGGGGTAAAAGTGATCCTGGTGAAACATCCAGAAAAATAGGTTAATGGGCCACGACTTAAGATTTGGATAAGATTGTGAACAGTGTTACCAAAAACAGAGTTTCATCAGAAAACGTATTTTTCAAACAATCACAAATATTATTGCAAAACAGTATTTATCATATAATTAAATAATACTTCTAAAGCTGTTAAGTAATTTACTTCTTACACCCACAAGTATCTTATAGGTTAGGCAAGCCTTCAGCAGCCCTGCAAACCCTTTGCTCCTTGCCTTTTCCCTGAATTCCCATTGCCTTCATGCCTTCAGCTAACGGAGGGAGAGGAAGAAACAAGGCTACCCCTAGCCCATAACTAAAGCTGGAAGATATCTCTAGAACGCATTTAAAAGTAAAACTTCCCTCTCTAAAGACTGGAACATGAAAAATAATCTTGCATTGGCAATAAGGATTTAACTATTTTCACCTAAAACTGTGTAAAACTGACTGAAGATGCAATGCAATGAAAATAAACCCCTTATAGTCTAAACTCGGACTCAAGCTTTCAGTTAGCTCATGCCTGTACCTCTGTATACAGAGTAGCATGAAACATGCAATCCAATTTTTCACAGCTCATGTAAGCTGGAAAAGATTTTTTATTTTTGCTTTTATTTTAACAAGAACACTATGGTTTGTACATTTAATAATTTCATCTCTAAAATGGCATCCACAAGAATACACTCTAGTAATCATTAAAAAAATTAGACACAATTAAATAAATCTTTTAGGATTCTAATCAAGATTGGAAAGATAAATGGACTGCTTAACTTCTGACAGCACTCAATGATGTTCGTGAGATAAAATACTATGACGTTCGAAAGAATAAAAAAAATAATCCAGATTCTTCTGAGAGTCATCTGGTGCTCATCTGACCCTCCACACTGAACTGATTCAACTCTTTAGTCCACAGAAAATAATTCACTAGTTTTGCCTCATTAGTTTGTTGCCAGTTTAATAACCTGAAACTGCTTATCACCAAGTCAATTCAAGGCACAAGCAAAGAACAGTAACACCAGGAAAAGAACCTTCCCTTTCCAGTGACAGTGTGTCACATATTGTAGCTGAAACAATTCAACAGTTCATCATAAGTTTTTGAGATTTACAAAAAATAGAAAAATCAAGACATGAAAAGGGAAGGCATGAGAAGAAAGGAAGCAAGGATTTGGGACAAGCTGAATTATTTCTAGTTCTCTTGCTTTCTACACAGAGTTTATTTATTATTGTCCTGGAAACACAAAGACATAAATTTAGATTAAAAAATGAATAATTTCATATGTAAGGATTGGTTAAACAAACAATGGCAGTGAGGCAGTCCAAGAACTTCAAAATAAACTTGATACATCTACTCTGTTTTAATAAAGAGATAAAGATGCAATCACACCTCACGCTACTATACGTGCACAACTACTTCATTCTGCTGTTTCCAGCTCTCCCAGTAAGGAACAAGAACTCAGTGCACGAGTCCTTTCCTTTTCCAAGACTCAGCTTCAGGTATTTACATGCATACATCACTGGTGTTCTTAGAAAGTGAACTTTTTAAAACTTGCTTTTAGTCACTGAGCAGCTGGTACTCAAATGGCACAACACCCTTCTCAAAAAGAGACGGTGTCAGTCTCTCAATGCTGCACCATATTGCAATTTCAAGTATCAAACAGACAAAACAATCATTTCCTAAGCCATCTTCTCCATTGCCACACAGCACAGTACAAACTAAGCTACAACTAGAATACAGAAGTATTAACCTAGGTACCATTAAATTTAAGAATATCAAGTTAGAGTGTATCCAGCTGGCTAATGAATAGTAGCGTGACTAGGAAAGGACATAATTCCCAGCTGTCCTATCAATTAAGAGCATCAAAGGCCTTAAATAAAACACTTCAGAGGCTCATAAATCTGTTGTCCACAAATCCGATTACAGTGTTTCTTAAGAGATATAATTTCCTTTCTGGCTAGGCACCAATTAATTAAGATGACATTTGTATTTCCCATGGTACTAAAACTTACTATTTTAGCTCACGTTCAGGTTGCTAGCATCTCTAAAAATATAAAGGACTGCACCTGGAATTATTACGCACTCTTATTCATCAACTGAAATGTTGTCTGGGTTTGGTTTGGTTTTTTTTTTTTAAATCAAGAGTGGGCATAGAAAGGCCATTTTACAGATCTTCCTCAAATACGCAGCCAATTCATGGTTACCCTAATCACAGAGATATTCAGTAACACAGGTCCAGTTCCCTACATTCCTGACAAACATTTCCCATTTTACAGAAACCTGTTAACAAACGTTTCTCTGGATTCAATCATAGGATTAGCAGGGAAGAGTGTTTCAGTGTTTACAGACCATTTTATGAACCTTAGGTCCAAAACAGCAGCTAGTAAATTCTACTTGCAGTGTAATTACATCCTGCACAAACTATCCTATCAGCCTTTACGCCGCTGTACCAAAGAACAATATCAACATTTCCAAAGTTACTGCATTCACTGCTATGTGAAAAATAAATTCATTTTGAAAACATTTTTAACCTCAACCACTACAAAATAACTTAACACCTTAATGATCCAAATTACTTTTCTTCTTGAATAATATATGGACATAATTTTTTAAAATACACTATTGATTTCCCACTTTTCTCTTCCTTTATTCCCCAACAGAATGTCTAAACTTCTTCTAGAAAAAGAGAGAACACTTGATGACACCATACTCCTTGTCTATATTAAGTTTCTTCCAGGAATCCAGAATTAGTGACTGTGAAAAACTGAGGATCTACAAGGATCAGGTGAAGAGTTGCTATTCTTCTGTCATTTCCAAGCCATTCGATAACTGGCAGTCAAAGTGTCACCGGGTCAACCACTCAGTGCTAGCGCATGTTATCACACAAGTGGTGTGAGTACCCTTCCCACCTTTCTATCATAAGCTGAAGAATGTGGTGTAGAAGATAGCTATTCTCCACCGCATTTCTGGTACAGCTGCTATTTAATTTTACTTTAGAAATCCAGGGTTACAGCAGAACATTGGACTCAGGATTCAGACTGTGTTCCAAACATTACCTGGTTTTTTTCAGCTAGATTAGGAGGAAGAATGTTTTTATTCATCATCTCATTTTTATTGCAGCCTTTTTTGCAACTTTTATTTCAAAGCATGCAACTTTTTCAAAGCAGGAACAGAATGTACTTCAAACCAGAAAGAGCATGTATACAACCCAGTACAGAAGGATTCAACCCTACAGTGGACTCTGAAAGTCTTGTTTAACTCAAACAATGAACCACACAAAACTGTTTAATAAGAGTCATGGTGCTCTAATGCACTAAAGAGGGCACAAGTAACTGTACAGCTTGTGGTTTAGTTTGACTTTAGTTTCACAAGTCAATTTTAAGCAATAAAATCTAAGGGTCCATTTAGATTTCTGCAGATAATCAGCATCTGTTTCTAATCAAACCAAGATGATTACCAAATTAAAACTTCTTAATTAGCATTTTGCATCATTTACAAACTGTTGTTCATTATGCTTATGAAGGTGAAAAGGGACACCCCCAGTAGCTACATATTCTTCAGTCACATTTATTACTTAATTCCACAATTTTAAAGAACAGCACCAATACCATATGTGCAAAGAAATACATGCAACTAGAATTACTGCAGTAAAATGCTAGTTTTCTCCATGGATAATAACAAAGTCATGCTTATAGTTCAAGGATCCATTACAGAAGGGTAAATAAAGATCCCTCCCCACCCATCCTAACACTGAACAAAAAATACAGCAAGTGCATGTTCTCCCTTCCTTCCAGCCAACACTTCTCCCTCTTAGATTTGAGATGTGCTTATATTCTCCTGCGAATCAAGCTTTATTTTTAAAGTCTGTAACAGAATACTACAATTCATTTTAAGCCTAAATGTTTGCATCAAACCTCACCCCACCTACCCATCCTTCACAATGTTAGTTCACTAGAATACTGAGGTTGCTTTGCAAACAACCCAATGACTTCGGGTTGCAGACAGTTAGTAAGACTGCTTTGCAAAAGACATTCCTCTGCAAACAGATCTGCCGCCTGGCCTGCCAAATCCTCAGGCTGCAGTACAATGGCCTGAAACGTACTGTGTACGGGTTGAGCTGGATTCCCACGCTGCTGATACTTCTGAGGAAAGAGGTCTCCTAGGATTTTCTTCCCCTAACTACAGTCAACTACAAGAGGTAGCCATAAACCCAGATATCAGTGGGGGCTTTTTTAGCATATATGGAACAAAACACAATTTTTAAAAGGAACAGTCAATTCTGTGACAAAGCCGCCCCTTGGTTACACTTGAATCTATCTTCTGAAACGTGAACGATTAAACTGAGAAATTTATTACTTCCTTTGTAATTAAGTACTTCAGGATGAGAGTAACCTGTTATGTTTTTTAAAGTGCTAATGGTATGCATGTTTCACTGTCTCATTCAACAAACCCAAGCATTTTTTAAAAAGCACTACTCCTAAGCCTTTCCATAACTTTGTTTCTATTATAACTTGAAGCATGGAGCTAAGTGACAGGATACTTATTTTCAGCTTACTTTGGTAATAAGGCACTATTTCCCACTTAGACACGCACCACTTCTGACCTTTGCTGTCACCTGTAAGACAAGCATCACTGGTTTTCAAGCAAAGGGACAAATGTAAGATTCAAGTAGCAAGAAACTAAGACAAAATTCAGAACAATTTCCTTCACAAATGCAAACTGCAGCCTACTTGGATGTAGTTACTGTTTTAGCTTGGCATAAGCTTCCACACAGCAAAATTAGTCTCTAGACAGTTTCCACTTTTAAGCTTTTTTCTCCACCCTGTTTGGGAAAGGAAGAAATATTATTTGATGCTTCTGAAACACAAAGCCATGAACCCAATCAGAAAAACATTTTGGTTTATACACCAAAATGGATATTTACAGTCTAGCCTTTTAGTGGCTAGACACGATATTGAGTCTTCTTTCACCTGTATCTGTCCTTACTAAGGATACAAACTCATCCCATTCTCTTTAATCCAAATCTGACTTTAGGATCTTCCACACTGAATAAAGGCAGTCATAAAACATCTTCTCAAGAAGCTAAACTACAAATAGTTACACAACTGCCCCACTACTGAGATGAATGCTTCTGAAGAAAGCATAATAGTGATATCAGAAAGTCTCTCATAGGAGTTCTCTGATCATCAAAATGGAAATTACAGAAGTTTAACTTCTACTGCTTAAAGCTACTAAAAAAAGTACTTTAACTGCAACATCAAAGAAGAGCTACTGTGGAAGAAAAATTAACTCCACCAATGCATTTTGCTCTTTCCTTTTATTTTGCGTTTCTTACTCTTTCCTCTGACGTGCTGGCACATACACTACAGAGCGTTAGCTCCCCCAGCTGACTATTCCCATCTGCTGTTCCTTCCCCATTACTATTATCCAAAACAGTTTATTAAAATAACATGCTTTATAACAGCCTTAAAAAAATTAGGATGATTAATTTTGCAACAACTGTCAGTTACCCAAAAATAATGCATTTAACATAGAAGTTATTAAAAAAGTCATAATTTTTTAAAAATTTCAAGAGGCTTTTCAGAAGTGAAGAAGTTCTAAGATAATTTAAACAGGATCTTCTATGTTCTGTGGAGATGAAACTGCAACACAAAGATGTATTGAAGAAGAAATATACTACACTTTGAAATTTATTTATTCTGCAAACTGCAAAAGATAAAACAGAAGCATTACAGGGTATCTAAATTCAATTATTCATCATCCTTATAACACAGATAAAGATATGATAGTAACTATTAACTTTCATTTCTTGTGGAAGCACCCAAGAGGAAATATGTCTATTTCAAGGAATGAACAGTCTGAATGTAAGATGAAGGAAGACTCAGAGGAAATCAGAATGGTCAAGATGCTGACCGAACATCACTGAAAAATAAATTTAGGGTAAAATTTTACATTCTATTCCACTCCACACTCCAGTATATCAAGTTAAATTTCTCCAAATGTAGAGCAACAAATCAAAGCATCTGATAGCACTTAGGAAAAAACACAGGAGAAAAGTAACAGCCCACTCAGATCTGTCAAAAACCAAATGGCATTAAGCCAATCTCACTGCCTTTATGACAGTGCAACAGACTGCAGGGACACAGAAAAAGCAGGTGTCAGATTGCGTCAAAAGCCCTTAAAGTCACTCTCATATGAGACTTTTCATGAGAAAATGACCAAACAATTCTACTGAACCTCCTATAACCTGGGTGTAAAACAAATTGGAAAAAGCCATGCATGGAAGAATTTAACTCAAAAATAGGAGTTCCACAATTACCTACTTTTAAACTAAAATTAAATATTTTAGTTACTAGCTTGTACATTAAAATAGGGGCAATTACATATTTAAATGCCATAAGGCTGGGGATACGCAAGGGCTCTGGAGAAAGGGATCAGACAAGAAAATCTGGTCCAAAACTGAAGGCTGTATTTCAGCAGAGGACTTGCAAGGTTCTACAGCCGAGCTAGTTCTGTACAAAGAGAGGAAGAGCTGACTAACCAGGAGGGCCAAGAAAAGCAGTTGTGAGACCTCCCCAGCTCCAGCTTGGGAGTTGCCACCTCATGTCATTGAGGGGAGGGAAAAAATGCAAATAATACATGTACACATGAATTTAATCTCCATGTCATCTTAGAATTGGTAATGGTTCAGCTGGAATATTCTGACCAGCTGATGCCACCCTTAAAAAAAGATGTCGCCCCATTAAAAAATGGCAAAGGACATTCACAGAAATGACAAACCACCACAAGCAAAGAAAGGCTAAAGGAAGAAACAACAAGAAAGCATATTAGAGTAATATGTAGAAACCAAAGACAAAGAAGAAGAAAAAAAGCCCCCACCTTTCTCAATGAGTGGACAGAACAAGAAGAAATAGACTTAGGTTACTGGAAGGTAGTTAGTTTTGACATAAGGAAAAAAATGTTATAAGGAAAGTAAAGCAACAGAATGATGACCACCACTGAGAGACATAAATATACAAGTACCAGGGACTTTGCAAGCAAAGCTGTGAAGTTTTCATGTACATGAAAAGCAAATGAAACAACTGTCATCTACAAAGTGATATTGAAAGAGTCAGACTCTGTTCACAGGAAAAGTACAGCTTTGCTACACTGAACATAAGCTAGGAGGAACATTCGAAAGAGAAAGCAGGAAAGACAACCAAATTAAAACAAAGGAGCTAGTAGTAAAAAAGTATTTTTAACTATCAGGTAAGGGTTGAGACCATAGTAACAGTGATACCACATATCCATAATAAAGAAAAAAAATTGAGTAACTGAATCCTATTGCCCTCAGCACAGAAACAGAACAGGTAAGTTAAAAGAAAATCATCAAAATATCCACAGCCATACACAGTGAGAGAAGAAAAGCACGACTGAGTAGACTAGAAAGTAGTTTCAGCAGAGGAAGAAAAGCTGTAGCTGAGAAACACCAGAAGGATCCGAAGTTGAAGTTAGGACAATGAAAAAGCAAGTGTTATAACTGCTACGTACAGCTGCTTCAGTGATGAAGTACTGAATGGGATATCAGCAGGAGAGCTCAGTACTTAAAGACAGTTTTTCTTCAAAATTTAAATCCTGTCAAAAGGAAAATTATGAACAGCTTAAGCACATTATCAGTTTCACTGAAGCAGACTACAGTGTGGAAGAAACTCCCAGAATTTAAGAGCAAAATTAGGCATTATTTCTGCTGAGATTTGTACACAGGAAGCAGGATGCCGAGATGGACAACTCACAGAGGGTTACATTGTGATAGGAGAGGGAGGACTAGACTGATTTGAAAAACAGGGGAGAACAGCAAAATTACTACAGCAGTCCTATTCCAGGAGCCCTGAGAAGAAGGATTTGGAGGTGTCAGTAGATGAAACACTGAACACGAGCCAGCAACAGAACACTGTGCGCTCACAGCCCAGAAGGCCAACTAGATCCCGGGCTGCATCAAGAGAAGCGTGGCCAGCAGCTCAAGGGAGGTGATTCTCTCCATCTACTCTGCTCTCATGAGACCCCACCTGGAGTACTGCATCCAGCTCTGGGTCCCTCAGGACGTTGGAGCAGGTCCAGAGGAGAGCCACGAAGATGATCAGAGGGCTGGAGCACCTCCCCTGTGAGGACAGGCTGAGAGAGTTGGGGTTGTTCAGCCTGGAGGAGAGAAGGCTCAGGGGAGACCTTAGTGCAGCCACCCAGTACCTGAAGGGGGTACAGGAGAGATGGGGAGGCACTCTTTACAAGGGCATCTAGCGACAGGACTAGGGGTAATGGATCTAAACTGGAAGAGGGTAGGCTTAGACTTGATATTAGGAAGCAATTCTTCACTGTGAGGGTGGTGAGGCAGTGGCCCAGGTTGCCCAGAGAAGCTGTGGATGCCCCATCCCTGGAGGGGTTCAAGGCCAGGCTGGATGAGGCTTTGAGCAACCTGGGCTAGTGGAGGGTGTCCCTGCCCATGGCAGGGGGGTTGGAACTTGATGATCTTTAAGGTCCCTTCCAACCCAAACCATTCCATGATTCCATGACAAATTAGTAGTTAAAGGCCCCAGAATATGTGGCAGTTGTCTAAACATGAATTAAATAAGTGACAGTTGCTATATGGAAAGTTCTATGGAAGGGCAACGAAGAGAAAGTTGTGTTCCTTGTCACTTTAGGGAACAGACGAATTGAGCAACAGCTGAGGAAAAAATCAAATTCATGGAAAGAAAGAAGTGTTAATAATAATTATCGAAATTATCATGTAAGGTAAATTGATAAGGAATGAAAAGAAAGATAATTTAGACTTCTGGCAGTAGTGCTCCCTTTTAAGGAAACATTTCTTCAAATTTTAATTCACAGTAACTGGCACATTAGTTACCAGTCCAGGGGACTTCACTTCTAACTACTGAGCAAAGCTAGGATACCAGTATGACTAGGTAACTTTTGACCCAGTTTCTCCTTTAATGCTATGAAGCACAAATTGGCACATATTAGAAGAAAAAAAAAGTATAAATAAAACTTTAAAGAGAATACTCTCATGACTTTTCCAAAATATCTTGAAACAACTGGCGAAAGCAGCAGAATGTATTAGATTTGCCTATTTATATATCAGAAGCATGCAAAAATTCAGCCTAAGATCTATGGGTTACTGTGCAATATGACATACAGACTCAGCCCTGAAAGGTAAGAGAAAGATAAGCAGCATACAAAGTGAAGGAAAGAACAAATTTACTCTATTTTTATGGCTTCAGGTTATCATCATTGTCATGATTAATTACTTCCCCAGTGTTAGGTCCTATAAGACCAAATACGTGAACAAAAGGAAGCTCAACACCTTAATTCAGGAATTTCTAGAAACACCAATGACCCAGATTATCTTGCAGTTCTCCACAAACTTACAGACGCATTGAAACCTTTTCAATAACCACTTGTGGCAGTTGCCATAAATATTCTGATAACGTCAAAAAGGCTATAGAATGTCAAATTGATAAACTAGGATTTACCTAACACTAGGAAGGTCTAAAAGCACTACTATAACGAAATAGTGTAAGTATGGTCATTTCTCAAGGGCTTCCGATACACACATGCATAACCAGCTACAAGAAAAAAGGGAAAAGGACAAGTGAAAGGTTGGGGTAGGAACAGGGAGACAAATGAGGGTGTGCATATGTGGCAGGGCACGTGGAAAACCACACAGACAACCAATCTCACTGATAGAGTTACATGACAAAATGGGGCTTGGGCATAATGTCAACTGACTCCAAACAGGTCTTGTATCACAATCTGGCAGAAATAAAAGCAGGCGCTCCTAAGTAAAACAAAGGAAAACATCAGACACCCACAGCTCGTGGCAAGAAAGAAAAATGACCTTCTAGTTAAAGCTCAAGTGTCGCTTACCAGTAAAACCATTTACTTTATACAATTCCTTCATATACTGAAGAAATTACTTTGAGATTAAAATATTTTCTTCAATTACTATAATATTTAAAATATTCACTATATTTCCCCTTAAATATCTTTAAATCTATATTAATGGCTTTACTGCCAGAAACTGTCAGGCATCATTGCTGTAATTTTAATGCTTTAATCTCCTAAATTAATGTAAATCTCAACTGCACACCTGTGTTTGCATATTCTCTTTGATGGGTTCTGTCACCTTAAATGTCAGCATTTACTTCTCAAGTGCTGCTTAAGGATTTCCTGTGCCCCCTACATGACTGACTTTGAACATAGACTATTTAATGTGCCTTGAGAGATGAAAATTACATGCCATACATAAAAGCTTCAGTATTTACCAGGATGACAGCACCGTCCCTTAAAAACCTTTTTTCTTTCTTTTTTTTTTTTTTTAAGTACATGAAGTATAGAACAGACTGAAAACATTCTGAAATACCTTCAGAACCATTCCATGATTCTCCTGTCACTGTGATAAAAAAATATTCAACATATCAGGGGAAAATACTCTTAAAGTATAGATTAAAAATAAGCAAGTTCTAGAAACATGGAACAGATTAGTATTTCTTATTCCCTTTACAAAAGAGAAACAATTATACAGCAGAATCTTCTTCTCATATTGAATGCCACATATTTATGTGTCAAGAAAGGCAATGTAGCACGGTTCTCCTTTCAGGACAAGGAAACATCAAAAGCAGGAAACTCTCATATCTGAACATATTCAAAGGCTGACAAACCACGTAACACTAAAATAACAAACATATGGGACCAGGTGAAAAAGGAGTGAGTGGTGGATCTGTGTGTGGTGGGGCTTTTTTTTTTTTTTAAAAAAAAGTTAGCTTAGTTTTGAGGTAAGACTATTAACCAGTCTTCCAGTCTCCTCTTCGTTAAGCAGTTCCCCAAAACCTGGTGGACACCTGACAGTAAGTCATCAATGAAGTATGACATAAAAAGTCAAGCCAGACAAGATTACAGACTGAGGTCCAGAAATTAAAGTGTCAAATAATGACAAAAAATAAGGTTTACTGAAGAAGAGATTTGCAGAATTACTGAATAGAAAGTTTAGCAAATATTCCTTCTAAGTCCAACACTCTAAGCTGCACAACTTGATGCTTTTTGTAAGACAGCAGGACTTAAACTAACATGAAGCAAATGCTATTCAAATTGCCATTTTCCCAGAGAACAGGTAACATCAAGAGAAATATCCCACAACTGGCTGTCAATTAGATGACACTGCTCTAAGCAAACCACACTTTAAATGAGCTAGTATAATGACCACACTTTAAATGACCTATAATAATATTTTACCAAAATCTTATTTCTCAAAAGTTATTATGGTAAAAATGTCATGTAACAAAAGCTGCTTCCCAGCCAAGCCTAACCCCTCCCAAGTCAAGCTTAACCACTCCCAGGAAAACACACCGAAGGGACTTCTACAAAAAAATGTATCACAGAGTGGGTGAGAGTGTGTATGTGTATACAAAATAATTTGTTTGTCCCAAAAAGTTCTAACTACTGTCAAAGATGAAGTTCAAAAGTTAAATTTCTTCAGTGTCTTTCTATTTACTGAAAATGAGCTTATATTGTAAACATCACTGTTAACTCCATGGGTCAATCACAACTTATTTCAGAGAAAACACAAGCTAAATTCTGAATTAAGTTCTCAGTACAATAATTTTGAGAGGGGAGCTATTCATGAAAGGTGTACAAATGACTTAAGACAGAATTCATCTTCAAAATTGAATCTGTTTTATTTTTTTAAAAGATACCTAAAAATTTCAAAAGTTTCTGAACAGCATAAATCTTAAATCATTTATTTTCTAATGCAATACCAGCAGCTTTGAAGATGTGTAGAAAATAAATTTTGAGCCCCAAAGCAATGTTCCAGTAGGCTAAGCAACACCAGTCCAGGCACGTTCCACACTTGCCAGAAAACAGATTGGCAAAAGCTATTTCCTACAAGTGATTAAAATGCAAACTACCTGTAAGTAGTTCAAAAAAGTGTCTAAAATACAAACTCAAAGCAAACTTTAGTCTTTTTCAGAAAGTCCAGCTTCCAGAGGCTTTTCACAGGAATATGAAAGATGGACTAAATTAATCCAGTGACAGCTTGGTAAAAACATTTCAAGGAAAAATTTACCTAAGCTTCAAATTACCATAATTTATACTAAACATAGAGAAGCTTATTTTCACCAACATTGTAAAAATTTTGAATGATCATAATCCTATGCATGTTCAAACAAATTCATTATACTGAAGTCATCATCTTCCATCTGAATACTTTGAACAATTTATAGCCTTCCTTTTGCAAGTAAAGGGCATCTTTACGATCAGTCAAAACTTCCCAGAGCAAGTATTTACTTATTTTAATGAACCCTTTCCCATGTATTTTGCTCCATCAGCAATATAAATGTCAGTCACGGGATATAAGAAATTCTATTATAAAAGTTAAAGTGTTTATTTTCATTAAATTTCATTTCTATTTCTAGTTTCAGAAAGCTCTTGCTCTTTGATTAAAATTCTCTTTAATCATATCAGAACTACCATGATGTCAAATTCTCCACAGCTGACTGTCATATAAAAAAAATTCTAAAAGCCTGATATTTTTTTCTTCTAGTTGTTAACAACTTCATTCTTTCCAAAAAGTTGCTAAATAAGATCTTTGGTGATAAAGTCTTCAAAGATCTTAACAGCTGCTTAAGTATTACCCCTGAGTGGGACTGAAGACTTCTTGATTCTATAGGCAAAATTCTCAATCCATAATTCACAAAATCTCAGGAATTAGTCTGCAAATGCCCAGCAAAAAATTAAATTAATACATCTCACTTTCTCATGCATGTAAGCAAACACGAGAAGGAGAGAAGTGACAGTTACTGAATTCTCTGTGTTAGGTTCACCTTGTCAGTCCTGTAAACGAAGACAGCTGTGCAAAAACTGTATAAGACGATCTACTTATTCCTCCTCCCCACAGAAAAGTTGACCAGTTCTTTTATTAACTACTGAGAACCACTTCTTACAGTGGTTCTTAGAATTGTTAACTGGAAACACAGCTACACCAGACTACGCCGAGGTCTGAACTTCAGCAACACCGACCTATCTCAGATTACAATTCTGAAGTGCAGAACCATTATGCAGAAAACACAATCTTCTCCTTCAAGAAATTTAATTAACTTTCTTATGATACCTTAAGCAATTAAAACCCCATACTAGAATTTCTATCCATTTACCAATATAGAAACTGACCTGTAATATCAGAACTCCTTTCCTTTTCCTGGAGACCATTCCCTTTTGTAACAGGTGGAACACAAACTTTGATTTCCGTCTTGTTTTATACACAGTAAGGCATGAAAACATCCTAACTTCTAACATAATAGCACAGTTCATCTTCATTTCCCTTTTAAAGCCTTTTACAAATACAACACTGAGAAAAAGAATACTGCTTTTACAGTGGCCTGATTTTTTTAGTGGTCCCTACACAGCACCATAGACTTTAGACCTATTTCAGACACATATGGAATTCCTTAGTAATATTCAAATATTTTATACACAATAGTGCAAAGAAGAATCACCTGTGCTTAAATTCCCACCAGAATTGGAAACGGGAAAACAGTAGAAACAGGGAAGTAGATTTTCAATGAAATGATGTTTTGTAGCCTCAATAGGCGTGAGAAGGTAATACCTTCTTAATCACTGTGACATATTGAAGGCACATGCAATAGCACAGAACCAAGCCCTACTCCTAGCTATTTCCAGCAACCTGTAAACATTAATTTATTCTCACAAGCCTGAACGGTGAAACCGCGGCAGGACAATATGACACTGGGAATACGCAACAGAAATACAGCTCCACAAACAGATTTGCTGAAAAAGAATGACATCTCTAATAGTCTCTCAAGGATCCAGTAAAGCCCATGTGTCACTGTTTAGCTAGACAAAGTCATTCTCAACACTGCACAAGTCATCTTTCATCATCAACATGCACTGGTGCCAGATCTTTCAATCCAGCAACATATAATGAATATTCTAAAATATGTGGCTGACATCCAAGTTCTTCTAAGTAAGCAGTATTTTAAAAGAAAGTTTTTTCAGTAGAGTGATGATCACATAACAATTGTTATTAATTTAAGTTTACTCTGCGAGCTACAGGCAAAGCTGGACATTTCTAATAAAATAGTCCATAGCTGTAATGCAAGATTTTACTGAAACCATTAACGCAGAAATTGCAACAGACATTTTCCTATAATCCACTCAGCCAAATGAAGCAGTATGTAACAGCAGGAACTCTTTTGTAATATCCCTAAAGCATCTCAGAAGCAACAGTTGTTTGTCTACACAGATTTGGTATTTTTAAGGTTTTTCATAAGTTGGTAAAGAACTAGAATGACATTCTTCGTTAACTTGCCTTTGTAATTGCACATTTTTCAGTTAAGTGTTGGCTGACTGAAGCAGACCGAAATTCTCTCGTTGCAGCACAAAATGACATCACTGAATCCTCATTTGTGTGGCATGACTGTTCTCCAAGTCCAAAGTTCTGTGTGGTTGTTTTTTAAAGCCACAAGGGCACTTTTTATTTTTTAAACATAAGTACTAAAATTAATTTTGATTTTAAAAATTTTAAAAAACATCAGGTACATGTTATATAACACAAACCCAGAAAGTAACACACTTACAGCTTCAAAAGATAAGTTAACATGTTCCAGGAATTTCTGCCTTAAACTGTCAGTCAGTTCATGGAAGCGATATCGCAAGAGATCCATTTCCTGTTGAAGAAACCAACGCCTGAGATCCTCACTGCAAAGCAATCATAAAAAAAAATAATATATTTTCTGATTATGCGTTCCCTCTTTACAAACTACACGTCAAACCTAGTGAACACAGTATTAAGTATAGTGCTGACTTTGGCATAGGACCCAAAAACCGAGTTGCTCAGAAGACAAGGTAGGAAACCTTCAGGAAGGAGTACTCCATCAGAAAAGACTTTTGAAGAGACGATACACAGAGCAGCATGACTGTGGATGTTTTGGAAGAACAGAGGTAGTCAGTCTCAACACTAAAAATTGCTCTGCAGGTATGAAAGCTGTTACTCTCTTTTAAATGGTACTCACATTTCTTACTTGTTTTAGATAAGAATAACCAACTGCAGATAACATTTTCCTTCAGTATTTAAAGGTCAGGTTTTTTTCTTCAACATGGCACAATATTGCTCCAATGTACAACTGACATCACAATTAATCTGATGAGGCAAATACTTTATGAACCCTACTTCCTCCAGTTCTCACTTTTGGGATATCTCCAGCTGAAGAAACATGCACGCATCTCAGACACAATAACCACAGTGCTCTATGCTAGGCAAAAAATAGCATGGAAGCAGGCAAAAGGTAAGCATATGACAAAGAACTTGGGCAAGGAATAGAAATAGAACATCCAACACTTGGCAAAACAGGTTTACCAACTGCAGGTGAGCAAGTAGGAGAGTAAACAAGAGCACAGGAATAGGAGTCAGTAAAAAGTATGAAACAACACTGAGACCAGTCTTTAGGCATTCTAAGTACTCATATTACTCTTTGCATACGGGATGGCTATAACATTCCAGGACTCAGATTCCCAGGCACCAGCACGTCAGTCCAAGCTACAGCAAGCAGGTACCAGAATACTAGTAACAACAGCCCCCCTGTACGTACAGGCACAGAATGCAGACGACACCGTATCTTGCTATTACAGGGCATTCTTTCAAACTGTCCTCTGAGAGCTACACTGCGGGCTCCTGCCCTGACAGTTCACAAACCACAGAAATACTGCAGTCTTACGTGTTCTCCTTACAATATTCAAACATCTTTTCCCAGAGAAGACCAGTGAATTACAATAGAGTGGTTTGCACTTCCGTGGACAAAACTTCTGCTTGAAATATGGTTTGGAGAAAAGTAATTATTATTCAAATTATAATTCCTAATGGAAAAGCTCTGTTAAGGTGCTTTGTAAAGTATAACCCTGTAGACAGTTTCAGTGCTTGGGATGTATTAATAATCTGTGCAACTTAAAATGGAATTTAGTGCCTTTATTATCTTTTGCAGTTCTTCTGTGATGATCTTGGACAGTAACAAAATCCTAGGATGTGACAATTTTACTCTTTTCCTAATTCATTAGCTTTCAACTGCATTTGTTTCCCTAAGAAAAATAAATAAATAAATAAAATTAAGCACATATAGTTACTTTGGAGGCCAGCCAGTCTTTTGTTCTTGCTTTCCTTCAGGAGAGTAGATCAAAGGCTGTAATCCCACCCACCCACTTAAGTTACCAAAACAAGAAAATATTACTGTTATCTCTAATACAATACACACACCTACCTGGATTATTCCTACAGTTGATAAACTAGCTGATGAGCTAGCTTACATTACTGTATATGTCCAGCATATAGTTTAGCTTGCCTAGGAACATCATCATTAGGGCATTATTTATGTTCTTTTTTTCCTTATGTCTCAGGAAAAATTTACATCATTTCCAAACCCAAATCACTTATTATTAACATTTTAAAAAATTGTACACTCTCATTCATTCATTAATAATGCTTATTATTAAAACTAAAAGCTTAACTGAAAAGTAACGTCACTGTCATTAGATAATTAACCAAGCTGCTGCTGAAGAAGAGACAGTTGCAGGTAGTTAAAGTGTAGAGGTTAGGAACATCTCAGTTTTTGCCACTTAACTTTTTCCTGTGCAGATTACTCAACACTTTAAAACAAATCAGAAGATTCCCAACTAGAAAAATAATATGAAAGAACAGGATCTTTCCTGTCAGGGAACAGCACTAATGGAAAGAAAAAAAAAAAACCAAACAACACAACAACAACAAACAAACCAACAACATCCTCTTCACCCCCCAAGGAGTGGTAGGAAAGACTGGCATATTTGTTATGAAGCATCAACATAGAAGTACTTTCGAAAGACATTAAAATGCTCCTAAATCTGAAGCCTAAGACTAGTAGCTCACATTCCACAATTAAATATGAGAGTTCAGTTACCAACAACTTAATGCTAACTTGTGAAAAGCCTGGGCATGGGCCAGAGGTCTATTTTACTAGGCAACCAACACGAAAAGACTCCTCAGAGTTCAAGTTTCAAAAGGTAGACAGCAAGGGGAACATGGGTACAGAAAGCACACAAAAATAAATGCTAGTCAGTATAAGAGGCAGCAATTTCAGCACACAAGTCTAATTTATCATATAGAAAAAAAATGTCAGGAAGTAGAGAAAAGGCTTTGCTAGGCTTGATAAAGAACTTAGGTCTTTGTTATGGGACACAGTGAAAAAAAAACCAAACCACCACACACACCAAAGGGATGCTTGAAAGTTTCCTGAATAGAAGAGCTTCACCGTCAGAGTGGAGGCAAGATTTATTTCTTCCATTTTAAGTAAGTAAAGTGAAGTGAAGATTATGCTCCTCTGACTTTCAAGATTCTTCATAGATAATCCGATAAAGTGAAGAGAGATGCAGCAGACAGAAGCAGAAATGCATGGCCATGGCTAACACCCAAGTAAAATTCTCTTTAGAGCTGCGTTTGCCATGAAAGTGAATGAAACAAGACTATTCTGTTTCCTGGTCTTGACAGATACAAGGGACATAACAAGAGGTGTGAAAGAAGGGTGTGGATGAGACTGTTCCCTCAAGACTGTACATACCATATCTTAGCAACATTGTATGGGAAAAAGCTTTAAAGTCCTGGGCTTAATGTAAACATTGCTTGGCAACACCTAAACTGTCAGTGTGTTATCAACATTATTCTCAGCACAAATCCAAAACACTGCCTCATACTAGCTACCAAAAAGAAAATCAATTCTATCCCAGCCGAAACCAGGACACTTGGGTTTCAGAAGGCAGAAGGAGGACAGTCGAGAGATGGCGAGTACATTACAAATTTAACTGAATTCACTGAAGAATGGTGGAGCTGGCCACTTCAGACCATGTGGAAACCAAACCGAAACAATCCCATTTACAAGTGAGGACTGAAGCCAACTAGAAAAACAAGTTGATGTAAACTCAAACCCCTGGGTGGCACTGTTGGCCAACTAGAAGCTTAAGGCGGTGTCGCAGGAAAACAAGGCTGTGAACACAACTGCCTGGCAGGCCACAGGGAACTGAATTCACCCTAGTCTGCAGTTACACATCTTTAAGTACATTTTTTCAAACAGTCCTACCTTAACAGCTTTCATCAATTGACCTAGTGATTTGTGTTAAGCTTATTTTTCTGACCTAAATAGATAAAAAACTTCGAGAACAGTATATTCTATTTGTGTCCCAATTTTATCTTTTGGGAACATGCCAGTTTCAGCACAGAGAAGTATCTCATCCCTGAAACAGCTGCTTTTCAAGTGAGAATGAAGAATACTGGGTACAAGGTCACCTCACAGTGCTCAAGATGCTGTTCTCCATTTTACAAGTAAGCACTAAATCCACTTTTTCAAAAAAACCAAAAAAGCTAGTGGAAGTGGAAACTCTCAAGCTGCTATATTGAACCACTGCATCAAACTATCCATATATACACAGGAACACAAAAAGACATTTGCAAGTAGTTTAAAGAGTGCCCTGGAGCTCTATCCAAGGCCCTTTCTCCCCAGGAAGGGGTCTTTACCGCTAGACTACAAAGGCAGGCTCTTTCGGTCCCAAAATAGCTTGTATTCATTTCTGCACAGTGGTTCCCCTTCAACAAGCTGCCCACCTCTGCCTTGCCTTAAGATACTTCCCTGAAACACAGGATTTGAACCATGTCTCCCATTTATTTCCTACGCAAGCACTGCAGTCAAACAAGCTCTCATACAAAGGTTTTACGAGAGGATAATGGAAACCAAACTGACAATTCCAAATGCCACTAGCTGCATTAAAAGAAACATGAAGTTTTTTAAGGATACCTGTTAGGGATTTTTGGTAGAAAATTACAATATAGGTAAAGCAAGATATTTTATTCTAAAAATCAGCAGGACCAGTATGACTAACGGAGTTTATAAAAATACACTGTAGTGGGTTTGTGTGGCAAGGTTTTAGTAGCAGAACCTGGTAGAAGCATCCCACATGTCCGATACAGCCAATGCCATCCAGCTCCAAGACTGACCCGTCGCTTGCCAAGGCTGAGCCCATCAGTGACAGTGGGAGTGCCTCTGGGATAAAGTATTTGAGAAGGGGAAAAACTGCTGCTGTCACAGCAGCAGGGAGAGGAGTGAGATGTGAGAGAAGCAACCCTGCAGACACCAAGGTCATTGCAGAAGGAGGGGAGGAGGTGCTCTGGGCACCGGAGCAGAGGTTCCCCTGCAGCCCCTGGTGCAGCCCATGGTGAGGCAGCTGTGCCCCTGCAGCCATGGAGGGAACGGGGGAGCAGAGACACACCTGCAGCCCGAGGAGGACCCCACACCAGAGCAGGTGGATGCCCAAAGGAGGCTGTGACCCTGTGGGAAGCCCATACTGGAACAGGCTCCTGGCAGGACCAGTGGAGAGAGGAGCCCAGGCTGGAGCAGGTTTGCTGGCAGGACTTGTGACCCCGTGGGGGACCCACGCTGGAGCAGTCTGTGCCTGAAGGACTGCATTGTGCAGAGGGGACCCACGCCGGAGCAGTTTGTGAAGAACTGCAGCCCATGGGAAGGACTCATGCTGGCGATGTTCATGGAGGACTGTCTCCCGTGGGAGGGACCCCACGCTGAAGCAGGGGAAGAGTGTGAGGAGTGCTCCCCCTGAGGGGGAAGGAACGGCAGAGACAACGTGTGATGGACTGACCACAAACCCTCACTCCCCATCCCCCTGGGTCACTGAGTGGGAGGAGGTAGAAAATTCAGGAATAAAGTTAAGCCTAGGAAGAAGTGAGGAGTGGAGGAAAGGTGTTTTAAGATTTAGTTTTTTATTTTCTCATTACCCTACTCTGATTTGATTGGTAATAAATTAAACTAATTTTCCCAAGTCTGTTTTGCTCATGACAGTAATTGGTGAAAGATCCCTCCCTGTCCTGATCTCAACTCACAAGCCTTTCATTATATTTTTTCTCTCCCCTGTCCAGCTGATGTGGGGAGTGATAGAGCAGCTTTGCTGGGCACCTGGAGTCCAGCCAGGGTCAACCCTGCACATACACACAACAAATACTTGTATTAGAAAGAAACCAGTATTACATTTGTTATTCATAGTCACAAATAGAGAAGAGAAGGGTAGAAGAATTTCAGTTGTAATTCTGTTAAGCTATACTATCAGGCTCACTGCAGTGAAGGCTGCTATTGACATTCACATCCACAACCTGCTCCTCACTGTACACGCATCACAGACCCAGCTGGCTTATTGATCACGTACATCCACAAACTGTCTTCAGCAGAGCCCAGATGTCTTTTGAAAGGGCAACATGATGGAATGTGAACAATCCAGAAGATTTCAGGGTGGTTATAGTCACCCAGTGCCTGTCATAGTGAGGTTTCCTCCATCTGGAGGCTTTTGAGGCCTCTGCTACTCCCTATTCTGATCAGATGGCCTGTAGCAAGCTCCTACCATGTTGTCAGCCACCTTACGTCTCTTCTCCGACACTTGCCCCAAAACTCTCAGCTGTCTCAAGGCCCATTTCAAGAAAAACCCCCTTCCATTTCAGCTCCATATCTTAGCCTAGAGCACAATCTCTCCTACTCACCTTCCCTCGCTCTGTTTTTGCTTACGAATCTGTATCCATCCACAGCAGTGCTTGTCATGTCAGCTATCATGGTATCATAATATGCATTCCACACTCACCTAATTTAAACAAACTATACCGCAACGTAAAGTGCAATTGAATTAACAATTCAAACCAGTACACACTTCATATTTGCCTATTTTAACTCTAAAAAAGGACAGCAATGACAAGGAGTCAGGAGTTCACACTGATGCATAACAAAGCTGCTAACAGACATAAAGCACTGACAGCCTCTGGAATTTCATCCAAAAACTACAGCTGAAGCAAAAGGAATGCACTTGACAGGACCAACTTGGTGCCTGAGATTTCACACAACAAAAAAATTGCAGTCCAACCATCCATGGCAATGAATTTGGAAGAAAAGCAGAGTCAGTAGAGGAAAACTCAAACTCTGATGGTATCTTTAGTTTGCCAGAAACAAGGCTCTCTCTTTCAACAATAATATTAAGCACAGTCAGGTCTTTGGTCAGTAATTAATAGTTTAAGCATATGCAGCAGTTAAGTTCATCTAAATTAAATTATTAATCACTGCGAATGCCTGACAAACACTTAATACTGGTGGGCTTCAATTTCAAAAAAGAGGTCAGATGGAAGAGACTCAAATCAACATTCTGTGCATAAAACCCAAAAGTTTATACTTTTTTTAAATTATTACAAAATCTGGACATTAATTTTGATCCAGAGTATCTCTTTCATCACAGCCGAAATCGGGTTCCTAGCAAAAAAATAAAACCTCTGTTTCAGCCTACCTCTCTATTTAGCAGACACACAACTCGAAAATATCTGTAATGTCTATAATAAAGCAATGTAATTTCTGTATACACTTAAAATTAAAAAAGAGTACAGCATGATCCAAAAAGTACTTACGACTGACAGTAAGCAAGGCGTAGTATGAAATGAGAGATATGGTCTTTTCTTCTTGCCTCATAATCATCCTCAGCCAAAGCCTACAGAACATATTATTATTTCAAAGAAACAATCTCTCCCAGATTAAAAATCCACAATTAATTTATCATTGCTTTTCAACAGTGTATTAAGACTCATCTTTAAGACAATAAATGCAAGACTATTAAAGAAGGGGGTTGTCCTAAAGAAAGAAACCTATACTCTCAAAGAAAAATTACATCTCTGACAAAATGACAGAATTTAAGTTTTAGGAAATTTATTTCACCACCTTTACCTTCATTCCAAATTCTTGAATAGTATAAAGAAAATAAAGTGCAAGAGAGGTCCCTTTTTTCAATTTTGCTTACTTTGTAGGGAATGAGTCTCCGGAGCTCACCCTCCAGCTTAGTTTTGTACAAATCACTACCTCTTACATAGCTCACACCAAGGTTTTCAACTACTTTGAGCACTGTAGGTAAGAAAAAAAAAAAGTTCACATTAGAGACAACATATTGAAAAGAAATCTAACTCTATCATGTCTTGAGAAATGCACAAACCGGGTTAAGGGCACAGGAATTGCTTTTAGTGGTATGGGGAGCAAAGGGGTAAGAACTATGGAGGATAAGGTGCGGCCCATGAGTCCTGAACAGCTCATCCAACTCTGGGATCCATACAGTCAACAAGGAAAGGGGGATAGCTAGCTCGGATGCATCAGTCCCTGAACACAGGTGTCCACTGTAATGAGTGAAACCTTGGATTCAGCCGCTTTCAGGAGTTCAGGGGAACCCTTGCTGCCAGCCACAGCGATCTGCATTGCTGGACTGAGAAACATCAATTAGGTCACAGCATCTAGAAAGTAAAATATGCTCAGAAAAACTGTCCGTGTAAAGCAAACCTCCCCAGTCCTGACTGCTACACACCAAACGCTCCTCGTGACATCACTCACAGCTCTCTGAGACACCCAAAGCAACACGCTCTCTCTAAAGGGCCTTCCTCGTGCTTCGGGCAGCACGAGGGAGCTGCCCGTTCACACTTAGAGCAGGCAGAGAACTAACCCCCGCCACAAATACCGACACCCATGGCAGGAAGAATCCACAGCCTGGGCGGGGGGAGCGGGGACCAGGACGCTACTCACGCCTCAGGCGGTCGATGGCAAAGCTCTCGAACTCCACCAGCGAGATGCTTTCCGTGGGGGGCTCCAGGTAGAACTGCAGGCTGTGAGGGTACAGCTCCCG
>NW_010123726.1:0-429 GCF_000699245.1 Pterocles gutturalis
AGCGAGGACGAGGACCGGCACAGTGACACCGAGAGCCGCCACCACGCGGCCGTGAGTCCCTGGGGACACGGAGGGGGGGCTTCGGGGGTGTCACCACCGCGGTGATGCGGCGTCTTGCATCTTTTCCTGCTCAGGATCTGGCAGTGTCACCACCACGGTGACACGGTGTCTTGGATCTCTTGGATCCGGTGGTGTCACCACTGTGGGGACACGGCGTCTTTTGTTGTTTCCTGCTCAGGATCTGGTGATGTCACCACCAGATCTGGTCACATGGCGTCTCGGATCCAGCAGTGTCACCACCACGGTGACACGGCGTCTATTGTCTTTTGTCCTTCAGGATCCAGCGGTGTCACCACCATGATCCAGTGGTGTCACCACCACGGTGACACAGCGCCTTTGGTCTTTTCCAGCTCAGGGTCCAGTGGTGTC
>NW_010123726.1:455-769 GCF_000699245.1 Pterocles gutturalis
ACTGCGGTGACATGCTGTCTTTTGTTTTTCCCGCTTGGGATCCAGCGGTGTCACCACCATGGTGACACACTGTCTCTCGGTGTCACCCCCAAGGTGACACGGCATCTTTTGTCTTTTCCCACTCGGGATCCAGCGATGTCACCACCATGGTGACACGGCGTCTTGTGTCTCTTGTCCCTCAGGATCCAGCGGTGTCACCAGAGTCCCCGGAGTTGTCACCTCAACGCAACGGTGCCGCGGTTTATTCACCGGCTGTGGATCCGGTGCCGGAGAAATCCCACCACACGCTGGCCGACCTCAAACGTCACCGAGCT
>NW_010123727.1:0-1189 GCF_000699245.1 Pterocles gutturalis
GGGCTGCACCCTGGGGCTTTGGGGCAGGGGAGGTGCAAGTACTGCTGGGTTAGTTTTTATTATATAGAAGCAAATTTGGTCAGAGAGGTGAAGCTGGGCTGGGTGGAGCTGCTTTCTGCGGCGGGGCTGGGGTTGCACACACACGCACACGCACATGTCTGCCTCCCAGCCCAGGGATGCAAACAGGAATGCAGCCAGCCCGGGGACGGGATGGGGCACAGGGTCCATGTCCCAGCCGTGCTACAGACCCTCGGGGACGGCCGAATGGGGAGGTGGGGTTATCAGGGTGCTTGAGGGGGTCCAGAGCTCTCTCATTACCTCCCTGGCAGCTTCCCACCTGCCTTTTGGGGTGAAACACCACTTTTTAAGCAGTCGAGACAAATGGGGTGTGTGGCTCCGAGCCGTGGCCGTGCTGCAGGAGATGCTGGGGTTAACGGGAGATGGTCCAGGGCTCTTGGTGGCATCAGGCCACAGCTCCTCGCTGGGATCTCATAAAGGCTTTTTCCTCCTTAGGAAAGGGAGCTGCTGTCTTGGGACAGGCTCCTCAGTGCTGGGCAGGGGGTGGGCACGGGCAGAAAGCCTCTCCCCTCCTTGCCAGGTCCTGCAGCATCTCGCTGCCGGTGACATGGGGACCAGTTTGGACAAACCAAGGTGTCCCCTCCTTGCTGTCCCCTCTCTGCCAGCCCCCATCAGCTGAGACCCAACCCTGGGGACACTGAAAAGGAGCCTTTGGGAGCAGTGGATGGCCCCAAGGACCAAGCTGGTGGCAGCAGTTTGAGCCTCACAGCGAAGCAACGGAGCCAGTCGTGGTCCCAGCACTGGGAAAGCCAGTTGGGATTGTGTGTCACCCCCCCCCCCCCCCCGCCCCGATTTCCCTGTCATCCTGTCTTTCAGCAGAGCTGGAAAACCGGGAGACCACCGTAAATAAATCCTGTGTCTTTAAGCCGTTTTGTACAGTACAAGAAAACGCACTCGTTGAATTACAGCTTTTTAATCAAATACATGTAACCATGTCACTTAAAGTGCTCGCGAAAAGCAGGGAGAAAAAAAAAAAACCAACACAATTGGAAGAGCACGATATTAAAACCAGCTGCTTGCTTACCCCCACCACAGTTAATAGTTTTTGAATGTTCTGAATGAGAGAGAAACCAGAGCCAAGCTCCACTTTCATGTCCATCGTTCTGATCAA
>NW_010123728.1:0-27825 GCF_000699245.1 Pterocles gutturalis
TTTATATAAATATATATATATGTGGATGAATAAATACATGTATATATAAAGTGAACATTTATTTCTCTTAGGAAATTTTAGTAACATTTTGACCTCTGAAAGACTCTTTTTAGATCCCAAGAGCATAGTAAACTTAGACAATAAACTTGAGAGTCTACTCTTTGCTTTTCTGTAACAGATCAGTGACATTATTTTAGAGCATAATAATACTTGTACAGACAGACAACTCCTGTGTCTGTCTGTGAGGACACATAAATGCATTGGAGGTGAAGGCTGGAATGAAAAGTGAAAAATAAACATTGGAAATGGCTTATGGAAAAGGATTAGCAGGGAAGTAGTAAAAGCCATCTTTAACACATGTCTGAGGTCTGTTCAACCTACAGATGTCAAAATTCACTTTTACCCTTCAAAAATGTGGAAAGCAAAAACCATTAACTGAGACAAATGCTGGGAAAGAAGAAAAGATCTTAATTTTTATTAATATTCTTGATGTAATATCCTGAAAGGCAGATGTGCAGCTTTTTTAGTTCAGTGTTTTACAGCTGATTCCAATGGCAAAGTAATTTTGAAAGGAAGAGACGTGCATTTCCCACCTGAATGACTTAAAATTATTGGTACAGTTATGAAAGAAGCTCTTCAGTACATCGACAATACTCTAAACATTCACTGAAGTCTGGAATCAAGCCTTTTGGTTTGGGGGTGGGTTTTCTGGTATTCCCCCATGCTCCCACGTCCTCACAAGGCAACAAATGTGACCTTTGTGACTTTAACATATACGGATTTTGTACGCAGTTTTGAAATCCTACTGTTCTCCTGAACTCAAAATGTTTTCAATAGTAACTTGAAGCAAAGTCCAATGAATTTATCTGGGGTGCTTTCTGGGTAGGTAAAACTAACTGCTCTCTCTACTGATTACTTATTTTCTCTGTAGTTTCATGGAACCAGAAGGAAACCAAGCAAGAAAGTCAAGTCCTTGAGTCCACTGGGATGATAGTCCGTAAATAGCAGAGAGTTTCCACTGTTTAGTGTTCTTTATGTATTTTTCCCCCTACTTTAATAAAAATTTCAGATGCAGCCTTTGTGTTTCCAGAAAAGCATAAATGCATCAAGAGCACCAACCTGAAAACAAAATGTCTGATGATAGCCTATGGTTGCCTAAAACACGCATTTCTGAACATTAATTTGGTGGGTAGTAATTTTTTTTACTGTTATTATTATTTTGTTATACTATAAGATTTATTATCTTTCAGTATGAAACATGATGGAACACTAAGGAGTCCCAGGGTGCTCCTGTAGTCTGTCTTTCCATTGCAGAACACCCAAAAGGGATATACTGCTTTAATTTTAACCAATTACTTTATAATTACCTGTAAGAAGTCAGGTTAAGGTAAAAGCAAATTAAAATTACTTACCACACCCTGATACAGTTTTTTTAAATACACAGGTGACATAAATGAGGAAAAAAATAATTTCTTCTCTTTACTGCAATATCAAATCCAAAAGAACACTCTCTTCCCGTGTTTTATCCAGATGAGAAGCTGTAGATACTTACCTGAGTAAGTCCTTTTGTACCCCTTCAATACCAGCTCTGTTATCACTAAAGAGAGGATCTGGGTGGAGAAGAAGGCCATTCTTTATAGTCACAGGCTCATTTAGGATTTATTCCACATTTAATTTAGATTCTAATCTCCCCAGCCTCATATTTTTTCTCCAAGATTATTGATCCTTAGTTTATTTCCGAGGATGGTTTCAGTCCTGTCATCTTGGATTATCTACATCTTAATAAGATGTAATTAAGATGTCTTATCTGACATCTTAATAAATATTTTATTCTAGAAGGGTGTACAACTCTTCTTCCCCTGCTATTGCAATATGTCAATCCTGAGTAAGTACTTTTCCTATACCAATTTACATAAATGTGCAAATCAGCAACAATACTTTCCCTCCTCATTACTAATTAAGACCAGAAAGAAGAATAATCACTGGTCTGGAGCAATAACCTGCTTGAGATCTTTAAGCCATCACACCTTTAAAGACAAACAAAGCTTGGCAAAATGCAATTGCCTACTGAAATAATGTCTGAGTTGGATGAGACCAGAGGATGAAGCAGCAGAAATTTCAAAATCTGCTGAAGATTTCTCTTTACTGGAGTGTTTTACATATATTTTTATATTGACCATAAAATCAAATTAAGAGCTCCAAAGATCATGCAGATTCCACATGTGAAAAAACATTACCATCTTATATGCAATAATAACATGCTTCCATGTGCTGGATAATATCCATGGGAAGAGAAGTAGTTCAGGCAGTTTGAGAGTAGAAATGGAACATGTGTCCCTTCAACTTTCATTCTTCCTGGTATTTCTTTCTCCCCACACTCAGTGCAGGACAAGGAAGATAAGCACAGTAATATAAGGCAACAAATGTTGTGCCCCAGTTATTGAGACAAATTCTTTGTCATCCAAAAATACATGCCTTGTATCAGTTTCTGTAAATGGTTTTAATCCTCTGTTCTTTAAGAACAACACCAAATTCCTGCCTTGGTTACTTTGCCGAGAGCTTGACAGCATTGCACACTCCGAGAGTCAGATTTGGTCTGCTTCAGCAGATGTTATGATGTGGCAGGAGACATTGTTATTTGCCTATGGCACTCTTGCTCGTGTTAAGCCTGATGCTTACATCAACTTTTACTCCATGCTGAAATAAATTAAACACTCTATACTAACCATCAAATGAAATTTTACTAAGAGGATTTTGGAAAAAACTCCAATGAAAACTGAACTTAGAAATGTATTAACACTAAGTGAAAATTCCAACTTCCTTGTGCAAAGCTAATAATTGCCTACTACATATGTAATGCATGATTAATCATACTTTTCTCGTCTGAAATGCATTACAATATACACTAAAACTAAGCAAACTGACAGCTCCGAGATTATGCTTAATTTAATGTACCCTTCACGGTACATTTTAAAGGAATCAGTAAAAGGATCCATAAGGTCTGTCTATGCTTACCTTTTTAATGTAACATAGATTTAAATGAGTAACATTTCTTAAGAAGAAATGTGGACATGTGTAGATTACAGCATAAGACTTGTTAACCAGACTTTGAGAAAAATCATGCAAGCTAAAACTGGCACAGTTACACCCCAGTAAATTTATTTTTGTGCACATCATTTTAGCCAACACAATATATGCTTCAGCCAAGTTATGTTTTTTGTCAATCAAAGGTCAAGATAAATCCATCTAGTGCAAGCATCAGAAGCTACAATATGTGGTTTCCTCTCCAAATGAGCTTGAGGTCACCAGTTTGTTTTGCAACAAAGATGCAGGATTTCTTTTAACTGAGATCGTTTTCCATAGAAAGTAAATTTTGGCTATGCAAC
The DNA here is from genome assembly GCF_000699245.1 of Pterocles gutturalis. Taxonomy (NCBI): domain Eukaryota; kingdom Metazoa; phylum Chordata; class Aves; order Pterocliformes; family Pteroclidae; genus Pterocles; species Pterocles gutturalis. The sequence continues at coordinate 3,387 of NW_010123728.1, forward strand.
AATACAATTTACCACCTCTGTTTTGCTGGAAAATCAAAAATTCCAAGCCAGCTCAGTGAAAGCTGCTATGAATATTTTACACTGAAACAATGTAATAACCAACACCTAGAAGTAATCAATACTCAGTAAAAAATACTGCTCAGTAGGATTGGATTGCTCCTTGTGCTCTTAGCGTTTCATTTTTTGAGCCACCTGATGATGAGTGGAAATTCAGTGACACTGCAGAAAGAGGTCATTTTCTGCCTCAAGAAGCTCCTCATTAAGTTTCAATTATTTTGCCAGTTTGCACAACAGTCAGTCAGTCTTCCTTACATTCCAAACACATGTAGGTGGTTAATGTCTCTTCATGTATGTTTCACAGCAGGTTCTGAACTATTAGAGCACTTAACAACTGAAAGTTCTTTTCCTGTAGAGAATGTAAATGTGACCCCTGTTGGTTGATGTGCCTATAGTACCTGACAAGAATCACTGAATCTAGTACTGCATTGAAAGAGATGAACAGCAGAGGAAACTGTTCTTATCAAATTAATTACAAACTATAATAACAATGAAAAAAGGAAACACCAGGTAGGAGCATTTCAACTAAACTAGCTGTTTATTAGGATTGGCCAGAAAAGCTACTCTTTTTTTTTTTTTTTTTTTTTTTTTAATGATAAGGGTTGAGATTTCACACTTTGGTTGTTTTGGGGGTTTTTGTTTGTTTTGGCTGTTGTTGTTGTTGGTTGGTTGGTTTTTTAACAGGGTAGAAAAACAAAACCAAAAGTCACTTTGATTTGTGTGCAAGTTGAAGGACAGGAGGATAAAAAAAAAGTAGCAGGATGAACGTGCCTCCTTCCTGGATGGAACTCGTGTCTGGGGCATGGCAGAGCCAACTTCAAGGCTCTGCCTGAATCACTGCAACGACGAGTTTAACCATACTTCAAATAATTAGGCCAGTCACAAATCTATGGAGTCCTGGGGGGGTCTTTCCTTGTGGCTTTGATCTGAGAGATCAATCTGTTCTTGTCGGACACCATCACAACAATTATTTTTCAAAAATGTGCAAATGAAAAGTTCCTGACTAATTTGATTACTTGTGTTAAACTTGAGTCTCTGTGTTTGCTATAGATCTGATATGTGAAATCTTTGCCTGCACGTATGCCCATCTGTGCTTCCATGAATTTACACTTAAAACATGATCATCACATCTTTCTACATTTTACAAGAAATTTAGTTCTGATCTTCCATCCTTCATAGAACAATGATCTACTGATTGCAAAAGCATGGGCATATTTACCATGGAGCTTTAGGATCTTTAAGAGGTTCTCATTAAAAATGTCTAATGTCATATGCTTAAGTCACACATTAAACTCATGCCAAAAGTAGGAAAAAAAAGAAAAGAAAAAAAAAAAGGAACCCATGTGCACAATACAATGAGTTAAGGAAAAGTTATGTAGAGAAGCCATATTAAAAAAAAATACAAGCAAACAAACAAACAATAACAAAAGCATAACCAAACAAACAAAAAAAATAAAGAAGTTTTCCCATAAAATTCAGGGTAGCAGGGACATACCCTTCAAATACGTGTAAGAATTCTCAGTGTCAGAGGAGCAGTACAGTACCTTGAAAATGCTGCACTGTTTTCTGGCTATTCTGTATTTGGAGATGTAAACCGATTACTTTACAGGCTTGCCTCTCATAGTTTCCTTAAAACTTTTGTACACAAATAAGTGCCATTAAAATCCTGCTGTTTAAGTTCTGGCAAGAAGCAAAAGCAAGCACTGTATTTCTTCACTACATTACATTTGTCATTGTAGAACAAAACCAATTCGTTCATGTATCTTCCAATGGAGTTTCTTCTGCTAATTTGTGAGCAAACAGGTATGTTGATACAAAATTACCAATGGATCCCTCTTATTTTTATTAATGTTCAATTAAAATGTGGAATTAGACAGAAAATTCTGGATAGAGTTTGACCTAAAAAACCCCTCCACTTTTTCTATAAACACCTTCTAAGTGTCTCATAGCAAAATATATTTCCATAGACACACTAATAGTAGAATAACACTTAAAATTATTAGCATATTTTAAGCTGAATTTAGAAGAATGAGAATCTCATGCTGTGATAGCATTTTTCAACCTCATAATACTATGCTAAACAGCATGTTCTTCTCAGAAAGATGCTGATTCCTGAACATTAATATCTGCTAAAAAATGGGTGGCGTGGGGAAGAAAGGGTTGATGTAAACCCATTGAAGTAAAATTATATTATAAAAGGATTACAAAAAGTTAATGTTTTATCTTTAAAGTCACGTATATTTTTATCCTGCTAAACCGGTCTAACATCTCCCATATATTGCATAATGCAAGCCTAAATCAGAAAGGCAAATAAATATTTCAACTGCAGGTCTCCCTTCAAGGCTTTTATAAAAGTTGTTGTTAGTTTTAAACTCATGGAAAAAAAACCTTTAGTTCCTATTCGTTTTAGGAAAGGTCTGCTTTATAACCCCATATTACAGTGATTCAAGGAGAATTAGTCTACAAGAAAACCAAACTCCAAGGCCTTAATATTTCCGTTATTTTCAAAATCAAACTCTCACATGAGCAGCTGTGCAGTATGACAGAATATTGTCTGACTTTCTCTGGTACAGCTTCTCTTATCTTAACTATAGAAAGGATTTGTATCTGAATCCATTATTTGTTTCTACTTTTGTTCCTTAAAAAAAGCTAGAAAACCAGGTTTCATGTAGGTTAGTGAAATATTTATAAGAGAACACAGAAACCATGAGATCACAGGCAAGAATAAAAGACAAGAGACCAACTTCGAAGCTAAGGCTCTCTTACACTGTCACTAAAGACAGAGTTTCAAACCCTCCACTGTGTGAAAAATCATATGGCAACAACTGCATTCCTGGGGTTGTTGTCTTTCATATTTCACCCCAAAGATGTGGTGCTCTAAAAGTCAAACTCATTAAATAACACTGGCAGTGTGACAAATACAAAAAAAAGTATCTGAAGGCCAACATTTAAGGGTAACGAATTAAAGGCATTCTAATTAGTGATATTTGGAAGCTGGACAGGGGAAAGACAATGGGACAGAGATGGCAAAAAGAACAGCATCCCCCCCCCCCGCCCCCCCCATAATATAAGCTTTCTCAAAAAAAACCCCCAAAAACCAAACAAAATAACTAGAAGTCATTTCAACCCCTCAAAGTTAATGATTTAATGATTTAATGAAATGTGTTCCCCTTTACTTTTACTTTGGTTCACCCTGTGCATACTATCCTGAGAAATAAGTTTGGTCTTGAAAGTGTGTGTAACTAGTGTCTGTTGTGGTTTGACACCGCTAGCAGGTGCAAATACCATGCGGCCACTCACTCACCCTCCCCCCTCACACGGAATAGGGGAGAGAATTAATGGGGAAAGGGAAAAGAGACTTTTGGGTTGACATAAAAACAATTTAATGACTAAACTACAATAAAATTGAAAATAATAATGAGAACAATAGTTTTAACAATAATAGTAATTATAATATACAAATATACAGATATACAAACAAGTGACACACAGTGCAACTGCTCACCACCAGATGACCAAGGCTCAGACCATTCCCTGCTAACAATTCCAGAGAAGACAGAGTCCTGAAGCCACAATTCCAGAAAAGACAGAAGAGCCCAAGCATCCGGTAGTCTGAGAGCCAATTGAGAGAGCACCAGAAGGATAGCTTCTGGCTAGCTCCTCATAATAGACTGGGCATGACGTGCACGGTACGGAATATACCATTGACCACTTTGGGTCTCACTCCTAAACCTAAGTTTGAATCCTAAGCCAGTAATTGTGGGCTGTGCTCCCTCCCAGCTTCTCCTGCACCTGCAGACACTGGCACAGCACAGAAGCTGAAGAGTCCTTGACTGTCCAACTATAAACATCAGTATGTTATCAGCCTTCTCCTCAGCACAAATCCAAAACATAGCCTCTTACTAGCTACTTTTAAGAAAGTTACCTCTGTCCCAGCTGAAAACAGGACAGCGTCTTTCTCTTCTGCAGAACTCTGAAACTGACCGAAAGCAGAGCTTTCGTTTAACCTATCTTAGAAAACTAGACTCATCTACAAATCTTCGTGTCTGTTTCTGAAATTACTTCTGTGTTCCTTATTCCCAATTTACTAAAGAATTAATGATTTATTTTATTTCTGATATTGAGCAAAACATTGTTAAAATTCAAATCAGTTTTCGTCTCTGAAGAATTTCTTCCTAGAGCTCTTCTCCATTTTGATTTAGAGAACTTGTAGAAACCAAAGGCTTCCTTATTATTTTAGATCTAGATCAAATAAATGTTTTCTCCACTAATCCCAAACATTATCCTTTTATTCTTCTTTGCATTTCAACTTTTCCCATATTAAAAGCATAAACAATTAGTAGCAAAGTTACAAATAGTCTGCAAAACATTATTTCCTATTCCTCCTATGACAGTGTGTCTGTCACTTTTGTTGAGTCTCAGGAGTGACTTTGAAATAGCTAAAGACAGTGTTTATTGCTGTTTCAGGGTTTATTTGGTTGGTTGCTTTGTTTTTATGGGTTTTGGTTTTTTGTTTTTTTTTTTTTGTTTTTTTTTTTCAGTATTCAGAGTGTCAGTATTCATTGATCCTTGGAGAGCTACAGGGTACAACTTCTATTACTCAATATTTCTCCTCATTTATTTTTATTAGTCTATCCTGAAGCTTTTAAAATACCACTGGTCAGTCTTAGTTGCAATTTTCTCATTCACATTCACTTAAAACAGATGACAAAAACCCATTCTTATTCTACCAGTATTATTCAAATCTATGTGAGTTAAATAAAAGAAAACTGAAGGCTGAAGGGGTTTTTCAATGACAATAACAGGTTAAAGTAACACAGGCAGCAGATCCTGGTTTTCTAAGTGACTTTTTCTCACACAAGTTTAGAAGTCACTTCCAGTAATTTTTGTCTTTTAGTTAACAGTTGCACAAAGAGTAAGAACATCCCAGAAACTTGCATCCTGCAGCCAAAACACAGAATATGACATGGGTTGGGTGAAAGATGGAAAATTATTAGATGGAAACATGGTGCCAGCAGGAAATTGGCTAGGTTTGTAATTATTTGTACATAAGTGGGCATTCATGACACAACTTAAACCAAAAATTAACTGATGTGTTGATGTGCATAACCACTTAAACTAATTTTATTCAAAGCATTGAGTAGATTCTTTTTAAAAAAAAAGTTGTGAAAAGAAAAAATAATAGTTCTTAAAATATGAGACATAAGTGTTGTTTAGAGTTTAGTGCTCATTAGAATTCAAATCCACAACACAGTGAAGTACATTTATTGGTTTTTTTCACTTTACCAATTTATGCATATTTTATCTAAACTACTACAAATATGTATGTCATTTTGAAGTGATTGTTCTAAAGCACACAGTATTTTTTGTTGTTGAAGGAAAGAACTAAAATCTTCACTAAGCTTCAACCTAAAGCTCTCCCAGAGAACTGATTTTGATCACAGGTAGTGGTATTTTTTCAGAATTATGTAAAATGTATATACAAGAATAATATTGAAACCATTTAGCATACTTTATCACAAATTAAGATGACTGTACTTCCCATCTAGAATGTTGTCACCTGTTGTCATCATAAGTAGGTGAAAATAACTTGGAGTGGGATAAGAACTGTTATGAATATAAATTAAGAGTACTATTGAGAGTACTGTTAGAATAGTTGTTATTTTTTCATGCATCTATGTTCTTAGCAAGTTTATATCACCTTAATAATATTACTTAAAATGTTTTTCTCCTGTTTAGAAGACACTAGTGAAAAGTTATTCACCTCTTCCATCTGTTACTTAAAATAAAGACATTATTAATGGCTTTTTTTTCCTGATTTTAATTATTAGCATTCGACAGTCACGTGTATAATGTGATAGCAACATCAGAATGATCATGTTCTAAATGTGTAGTAAAGTTGTAGAAAAGCAGCTTAAAGAAATTGGAGGCTCCATAATCTTACTAATATCTTAACGTAATTTTTGAGTTTTCACTCCTTTTGCTGTTGCTGTTTGGGGTTATTTGCTGTGGTTTAAAGGACACCATCATTGACAGCTATCCTTAAAAGTCTAGTCCTTAATTGTATCCCTTCTAATATAGAGAAATCTAAAATAAAATCCATCTACCCAACAATTTTATAGTTACTTCATTTCCACTTTATTCTACAAGCCTTTCTGTGGAAACCTTTCTGACTCTTAAACTAGGTGTATTTCTTAAGGCATCAGAAATTCTTATTTTCTTGTTGAGTTTATTTCTCAAATTCTTTTCTGACGTTATAAAGATTATTCTGTAATCTTTTGTTTACAGTATAAGGCTTTGAATCTAGCATGTGTTCATTAGTCAGGCAAGAAAAGCCACTCAAGAATTGCTGAGGAACCTAAGAAAAAAAAATCTAAAAGAATAAGGAAAAAAAAATATTCCTTGTTTTGTAGACTGACTGTCTTAAAGACAACATTGAAGAAACTCTGCTGAACTGGAATGTTGCTTCTCCTTGATACCGTTATGCACTTCTGTTTGGTTTTCTGTTCTTAGCTGTTTGCTTACACAGATGAACAGAATGATTTGCCATAAGCGCTGCCAAGCTGAGGAATAGAAATGGCATGCTGTTAGTTTGCTCAGTTCAGATAATTTCTGATTTTTTTTTTGATTATCATTCTTCCAGAAAAGCTTCCCAAAATTAAAAAAAACCACCAAAACCAAAACCAAAACAAAAACCACCAACTCATCAACCAAAAAAACACAACAAAAACCCAAACCAAATCAAAACAAAAAAACCCCTCCAAAACTTAACCAAACCCCACACCGAGTATAATTTTTTCACTACCTGGTCATCTCGATGAGCTGTTCATTTGATAGTAGTTTACCTAATAGTGTCTTCATATTTCTGGTATTTCCTCTGGTAATGTTTTAGCTGATGAATGCGAAGTCTCATAATACATAAGCAGGATGTATGCCGGAATGTAGTGATTTTAGTATTCATTTTAATAATTTTACAGACAATCTTTTTAGCTAGTTTGAATGTTTAGGAAACAGTAATAAATTTAAATATTAATTCTTTGGTCTTTAGAGACAGTTTTCTGTCTTTTCTTTCCACCACAGTTCAACAGGTATAAAAAGCCTGCTTTCAAAAGATCTAAATCCTATAGCTCTCATAGGTTTGCAATGTTTCATTTTGTAAGTCATCAGCCCACGGAAGTAATCTATTCATTTTTCCTTGCATTATGTAGGAATTGTATTTTAAGTCTCATTTTCCAGGCCAGGATATTTAAGAACTGTAGCTCTCAGAATCCACACCGTGAAAAGAGACATACAGAACAGAATAATTTCCATGAGAAGGATATCCTGTCTGGGTAAATGGATTTTTCAGCTCCTAATTATGGAGAAATACTAATTGAATACTGCAATGCAGTATTTCAGGATAGTTCATTAAGACAAGATAGATCTTTTAAACTGTCCTAACAAATGTTAAAATATTGGAATATCCAGAGTAGCTGAAATTCTAAAATTCATGTGCCTTCACTTGGTGTAGAAAATTTTGAGGTGTACAGTCTTATCCAGCAGCAGGAAGCACAAATAAACTTCTCTACATTCTCTCAAAAATTAATTTTGTCAATTAATCACTGCTACAATAGATTTCTCTTTAAAACAGATAAGTCCTTTTTTTAAAAAAAATAATTTGAAGTTCTCTTTGATGCTATTCACAATTTCTTGTGACCATAAAGCCTTCAAGAAATGGTTTACATTTTTTCCTATTTTTCTGTCCTTGCAAACGGATGCTAAGCCTGCTCATGACTTATTACTTTTTACTCTTTTTAAGAAGTAGGTTATTACTAAACGTTCATGTCCTAGATTATAATTTTACATGACATTGCAATAACGTTTATTCATGGCTGCCTGTAGGATTAAGTGTTTATATTAAAAGCATAATGTTGTTTATTTGGACTTCAAACGCTGCAACTGAGACTAAGTAAATACACTTTGCAGTTGTATGAGTGCTGCACAGAGACATTTTTGCAGCTGTTTTATAAAGTGGTTGCTGTTCTTAAAAGTTTGTCCCTTGAACCTTTCTCTGTAGATAAATGCATAGGACAGCTCTTAAGCACAAGTATCCTATGAGAACCTCAAACCTGTTCCCATGTTCTTTATCGACTTGCAGCAATATGATTTGGTGGGTTGACATTGTCTGGCCAGGCATGAACCAAGCCACTCAGGAAAACAAGAGAAGATACAGTGAAAAGCCCATAGGTTGAGATAAAGACAAGGAGATCACTCACCAAGTACCATCATGGGCAAAACAGACTCAAATTAGGGAAGATTAATATTTTGTTGCCAATTAATAGCAGAGTAGGATAGTGACAAATATAAACAAAACTAAAGCCACCTTTTCCCCAACACCCTTTCTTCCCAAACTGAACATCACTCCTGATTCTTCCACCTCCTCCACACTCCTAGAGACACAGGGTGCTGGGGAATGGGAGTTGTGTTCAGTACGTAACAGCTCCTCTCTGCCACTTCTTCCTTCTCACACTCTCAACAGGTACTTACTTACAAGAAGGCAAGCTCTCCAATTTCTTAGAACTATGTTTTAATCCACCACAGGAGGATAAATAACAAACAACTAGAGGGTAACTTGCAGATCTGGGTGTTAATCACAAAAATAAATCTGTTAAACCAACAAAAGCTCTATTAAACCAGCAAACAGGCAGTGAAGCAGAACTATGCATCTAGTCCATCCAAATAAAACTTTTCCAGGCTGAGATACTTGTATTTGAGGTGACTAAATGCCTATATTTTTTTCTCTTGCTCAGGGTGAGATTTCTTCATCAGCAAATTTTCTTCACTGTGGAAATCCTAATTTTGAAATTTTGCGTTCATTTGTGTAGATTCTCTCCATATATTCTGATATATTCATACACATAGTAAGTCAATACATTGTGATGAAAAGAACCACTTCCATCATTGCCTTCAACTCTGAAAAAATATAACGTATTTTATACATTTTTTTTCATAGCAATATTTTTAAAGTTTGGGATCATCTCTGTTCTTGAGAGCTTGTCTGTGTTCTTTAAACTCCATAACTAGCAGGCATCATAACAATTCCTTCACAAAATTTTAATTTGATTTAGGAATATAACATCAATACACAGATAAAGAATTAACGCAACTGCAGTATCATGTACTACAACTCCTGATCTAAGCAGGTTCTAAACTTTTATTAGCATCCATCCTCATCCTGAAATTCTTATGACGAATTGCCTGCTGTTGAAGACTTGGTTATATTGCTCTGGCCTACATATTAAATGTTCTGTCTGGTCTTTGGTACAACAGATATCTCTGACACCTTTGTACATTATCTGTTCAGAATGTTTTTTAACCAGCATTCTTATTTCAAATGGAGGCACATTTTCTGTGGCTCTGGTCTCCTAGCAACCCAGTTTATTGTCACTGACTTCTTTTGTTATTTCAAGAGATCTGTGTTCAGAATGCTTTTTCATGGCTGTTGATTCTCTGTACGGCTTCACAGACTTAAGACTTTGATATCCCATATCAGAGGTTGTTTAGTTTACGGTAAACAACTACATATCAAACACCAGAATAACATAAAATGACCACTACCTAAACTTCATAGCAAACCAAATTCTAAGAGAGAAGTAGTTTACTTTTTATTAAGATAACACTTGAAGTATGTGTTTTGGACATTGATTCATTTGTGCTCTCAAATTTATCCTGTTAGATAAATAGGACCGGAACATCAAGTGAAAGAGCAAATATGCTCAGCTCTGCTCCATTCTCAGAAATAAACTGACCTCAAAATATTCTGCCATTTAGAATTATTTAGTAAAAGCTACAATTCTGGATTTGTTCTTGCATGGAAAAATCTGCACCTTTTATTTGTCAGAGATGGGATTAGAAAAAAAAGATTAGAAAAAAAGATTGTCAGAAGTGGTTTGGTTGTGGTTTTTCCCCGGCAATTAAAACTACTGGTTTGTATAATTGTGGTAGCCATCAAAGATGCATTTAACACAGACATTAATCTTGATGGAGTCTGAGTGTTGACCTCCACTACACATATTTCTTAACAAATTTTTCTAAGTGTGGATTAAAAAAAAATATTTAATAGAAAAAACATACTATACTATTTTTAACTTGTTAATTAATTAGTAGGATTAGTAGAATTATTTTGCAAATGCAGCATTATGTCTCTTTAGTCAAAAGTGACAGCATAGAATTTTCTAGCCCTCCATAACTAGGACTTATATGAAATAAATGAACTAAGCACCCATTTAAATGGAGAACTATGTAGGACTTAAGGGGGAAAAAAAGCAACTGAACTGTCTTTCTATAAGGACAGCATAAACAGATTCCTTTGGAAAAGCTGGGCAGTAAACTATATTCTTCTTAGTAATGATGTTATGCTTCAGATATAGCTGTAGACTGTCTTTCTCTTTCATTCTAAAGTATATAATAAAATAAAAAAAATAAAAAATAAAAAAAAGAAAGATTTGGAGCCAGTATAGATAGAAAATATTTAAAGGGAGGATCCATGAAACATTTGATTGCAACTTTCCCAAAAATATGACAGCTTTTCCATATCGTAGCCAAGGAAGTACACTAGCAATTGTTGTAGCTAGTATGGGGCTATATTTTGGATTTGTGCTGAAAACTGTGTTGGTAACACAAGAATGTTTTAATTACTACTGAGAAGTGCTTACACAGAATCAAGGCCTTTTCTGCTTCCCATACCACCCCACCAGAGAGTAGGCTGGGGTTGCACAAGAAGTTGGCAGGGGACACAGCTGGGACAGCTGACCCCAACTGACCAAAGGGATATTCCATACCGTAAGACATGATGCTCAGCATATAAAGCTGGAGAGAAGAAGCAGGAAGGGGGCAGGGGGGCATATGGAGTGATGGCGTTCTTCCCAAGTAATTGTTATATCTGATGGAGCCCTGCTTTCCTGGAGATGGCTGAGCACCTGCCTGCTGATCAGAAGAAATTAATTAATTCCTTATTTTGCTTTGCTTACACACACAGCTTTTGATTTATTTATTGAACTACTTTTATCTCAACCCACAAGTTTTCTTACTTTTATCCTTCTGATTCTCTTCCCCACCCCTCTGAGGGGAGTGTGAGCAATTGTCTTTGTGGGACCTACCTGGCTACCAGGGTTAAACCACAACAGCTGGTGTTCAATCGTCGAATCACAGAATGATTAAGGTTGGAAAAGACCTCAAGGATCATCAAAGCCGACCGTCAACCCAACACCTCCTAACCCACTAAACCCTCTCCCCAAGTACCACATTTTTTTCTGTTTAATTGATTTGTACCCTCTTTAAGTCTATTGAAAATTTCTGTGCTATGGAATTGGTGCTGATTGAAGAGGCAGACAATTTTAGCCTAGAGGGCAGGTCAAATTGAGTCTACTAAAATCACAAAAGGGTTTTACCATTGATTTTGAGGTGGAACTGGAATGTCACCCTCTCCAACTAATGGCTTTTCACTGTCTTTTCCTTCAAAAGTCTCAGTTAAAAACAGTAAAAAAGCTCTTTAGATAATATTCTCTTAGAACTCTATTTTTTTTCAGTGTGCATTCCTTTTTTAAATAAACCATAATCAAGATTTGTTGATACTGATGCCAAGTTGTAAAAAGCATCTTTCTAAAGAGTCCATTAATTTCCCTCTGTGAGGTTCCCTTCTGGTTTTGTTTTTTTTCTTTTCAAGATAACTATGCAATGTAATCATTCCCCGATATTCAAAATATCACTTGCAACAAGATATTGTTTTATAAAGCTAAATAATCAGCAGTATATTTGCCATGTATAAAATACATATGTTTAAATTATTTTTCTCTGAAATTACTTGTGAGAATAAAAGATGCAGGAACACAGGGAAAAAAATGCAGTCAGAATTTAAGATGTCTAAGGGTTACTCAAAGCTTGAGATGCCGTCCCTCTTCACCATTTCATAATTCAACTTGGAAGCTGAATAAATATTGGCTTAATTTTTGTATTTAAACTGTAAATAAACTGCAGCCTATTTTCATAAATCACAGAGCACTGAATATTTTTTTCAAAGAAGTGCATGCTTCACCACTTTTCTATAAACCTATTTTCACGTACCAGTCATGATGGTTACTCATAGCAAAGCACTGAAGTACACTGAGTAAACCTGTGAGCAACTCCAGTAAAAATAATGAGATTACTCACATACTTAAAGCATTTGCTTTTGTTCTTTCCTGATTTGGAAACCTAATGTTCAAAGGGCTGATAAAATATGTCGGGGTTAATATTTCATGCTATTTAAATGTATGTAAGAAATTCATTATAGTTTATGTGGTTATATTCTGTTTAAAGCACATTGTGATAAAACGCAATCTCTTTGCCCACAAAATGTTTTCTGTCTCCTGCTTTGCTTTTCTTCACTATATACATCAATGAGTCTCACCCATCGCAATCAAGCTTTTTGGAGCTGTGTGAAGATGACAGTGTATTTGCATTAAAATAAGATTTTGTGATAAATTGCTTTTGAATATTGTACATTCTCATGTGACACAGGTCCTCTTACTACCCACTACAACAGCAGTATGAACACTTGAAGAAAAAACCTAAATAGTATAACAATTTAGTGCAAAATACCTTGGAAGATATTTTTCCATCACATTTTAATAGTTGCATCATTAGTATGTACATAAGCAGGTGATCAAGAAGCGTAAGTAGCATACCAAGATTTTTTTTTTTTTAATCAATACATTTAGCATTTTCTGCTCAGTGACCTTTAAGTGGAGTGATGCGTCATTGTGAAATGCAGTTTTAAGTTATGAATTTCAGACTGTCACCTTTATAAGTTTGGCAAGGATGCACTAAAGAGATATCCCAGAAACTGAAGAAAAATAACTTGAATGTAAATGCTTCTAGGAGAGAGTGGTCAGAGTCAGTGTGGTGAGACAATTTCCAGTGTAATACAAAAAGGAAAATATGTTTATCTTAAAGGGTCGTTGTCAACTGTCAAATTCTTTTTGTCCAAAATTCATTTTAAATATTAAGCATTCTAAAATTCGATTTGCTTTAGCACATGAGAAGCTTTAAAAGAACAATAATATTAGCTTTCACAATCACAGCTGGGTGCATTAACTAATCTACATGCTTTCAAAGTGTACGTGTAAAAGTGAAGTGAAAGTTACTAGAAGCAACACTTTATTTTCAGTAGTGGCCGTAACAACTGGAATAGTGGAGGGCAGTGAGGTTTTCTCCTTGTGGTGGTTTCTGTGATTAACCCAGCATAATCGTTCCTTTCCTTTTCACTTTTATTTTGTTTGTTTCCTGTCATTTCTGCCTGGTTACTGCTGAGAACCTATCTGCTTCTTACTCAGTTAAGAAGAGGGTTTTTTTTGTTTTTTTTTTTTTTTCTGGCAAATTCCCTTGACACTATCTAGATTACCCAATATAGTTTATGTAAAAAGAGGTTTATTTGCCTTGGCTATTTGGACTAGCAAATAAGCCTTATTTTCCCTTAAAGCAAGGAACATAAGCAAAATCCCTGATGGTTCTTAAGATCTGGTGGCACGGCTCATTTAATCAAGGCACAACTCTTGGATTAATGTGGGGGGATAAAAAAAGAGTTTTGTGGCTATCATGCTTCCAGAAAGACCTGGAAATTATAAACCCAAAGAAAGGACTGTGAATACATGGTTGTTGTTAAGTACAGACAGATAATTTAAAACCTACATTTCTGAATTGGGATTTTTCTTTGCCTGTTGCGGTTGAGGTTTGGGTTTTATTGGATTTCAGTGGACTACCTTTCAGCCATTGTTATGGTAAGGCAGCTCTTTTTAGTCTAATTTTCCACGTCCAGCAGTTGTCACAGCAAAAAAAAAAAAAAAAAAGTACACATAGTTTGAACCAAATCGTAATCAGAGAGGTTTGTTGATTTATTAACAGTATGTAACTAATCAGCAATTACTGAACTATACATTCAGGATCAGTATTATTAATACAGCAGATATACCATAATACTAGACTGACATAAAACTCAATGTTCATCTAGAAATTTCTATACACCCTTTTGTAGCTAATACTACTGTGGTCTAATCATGCATGTGTGTTTGTGCACATACAGCCACTTGGCCACAGGGGGTCTGCCCCAGCCTAAATGCACCTTTCCCCACCACCACTAACCCACCCATTCCTGGCAGGACCATGCCAAATGCAGCTACAGGTATTTTCACTCCAACGTTTACCTCTGCTGTAACAAACTTTCACACTCTTTTATACTTCTTTGCAAGCAAAGAATTTCTTTGTACTTCCTCACTTATTATTTAATCTAGCTGATGGTCACCTTACCCTCTAATATGATCAGCTGGAGATATGTCTTTGGAGAAAGGGCCTTATATAAACCTGAAGCAGTGACAAAATAGCACAATGACTTTATGTCTGGACAATTTTAGCAGGATGAAGGCATAAAATGATCTGGAGGACGAAGTTCCTTATGCATGACTAAAGCAATAATAGACATATTCACTCTTAAATGTTGATATTTTAATTATGAATCAAATTAAAAATACAGCAGTCATTTATGATGTTCAGATCTTCTAAAGCAACTGTCATGGTTTAACTCCAGACAGCAATAAGCACCATTCAGCTGCTCGCTCACTCTCCCTGACAGTGGGATGGGGGAAGAGACTTGGAAGGGTAAAAGAAAGAAAACTTGTGGGTTGAGATAAAAGTAATTTAATAATTGAAATAAAAACTGGTGATGATTATAATGATTATGATGATGATAAATTGTAATTAAAATAAAAATAACAGAGAGAAAAATAAAGCCCAAGAAAGACAAGTGATGCAAATGAAAACAATTGTTCACCACCAACTGACCAATGCCCAGACAGTGCCTGAGCAGTGGAAGGCTCACCAACCTTCCCCCTAGTTTTATTGCTAGAGCATGACACTATACGGTATGAAATATCCCTTTGGTCAGTGGGGGTCAGTTGTCCCAGCTGTGTCTACTCCCAACTTCTTGTACACCTTCAGCTTACTCACTGGCAGGGTGGTATGAGGAGCAGAGAAGGCCTTGACTCTGTGTAAGCACTGCTCATCAGTAACTAAAACATTCCTGTGTTATCAACAGTTTCCAGCACAAATCCAAAACACAGCACCACACTAGGTACTACGAAGAAAATTATCTCCACTCCAGCCAAAACTGGCACAACAACAATTGGAAGAACTTGTTTTAATTGTTTGCATCTTGTCCTTGAAAACTTATGACCTGAAAACTGACATTTTAATCAACAAAATGAACAGAAAACGTTTAATGTTTATGTACTTGGAACAATCAAATCCCATTTCTTACAGACATAGCAGTTTAATATGTATTTATTTCTTATAAAATATGCAAACAACTTGCTCAAAAGAAAGTCCTGCATATAGAAGAGAGCATATTTGAAAATGGGGATTACAGCAAAAAAAAAAGACTACTTTATCTGGGAGAGTTCATGACTAAAAATTTTGTCTCAACTGGGGGGCCTGCAACTAGATGATCTTTAAGGTCCCTTCCTACCCTAACCATTCAATGATTTTATGATTCTCTGATATGAGACCAGCTTATGTTTGCAAGAGAATATGAAATGTGTATAGCCTTAATGGAAGTTTCATTATTATATACAGATGGATCAAAGTATATCTGAAAATTTATCAAGAAAACCCTGTGTTTTTCAGACCTTTTTTCTACCTGACTGTTTTGATAAACTTCAGAAAGCTGCATTATTATAATTACACGTAGAAATTTATTGGTTTGTTCATAAAGTTGTTTCTTCCTCTATGTTGATTGCAACATTGTATTTAGAAAATAAGTAACAAATTAAAATTACTTCTTTTTTCAGAAGTGCAACATGGACAGTGCAGCAAGCATACCCTGTAATGCTCACAAGCATGTAATGCTCTTTGTGTCCTTAAAGAAGATAAATAAAATGCAAATAAATGTGGGATATGCTGATCAATAAAGGATAATAAGGGTCTGCACAGACTACAGGAAGCATTATTTCATTACATTATAACTATACCATTTGAACTACTTTGGAAGTGAATATTTTCTCAGTTGTTTACAAGTGTTTATTGATATTACAAATCTTTGTGGACACTACTGTGTACATATCCATACAAATATGTTTCTCAAATATACACACATATACACAACCAGACACAAATATGCATGTTATCTGAAGCAAAAACACTGTTATTTCTCTTCATCAACACAAGCCTGAATAAGACAGTTCACAAAGAAATACACTTTTAAAATAAACACAGACATTTTGAATAAATGCCTCTTTCCTGCCAAGAGTACAATAGTACAGATGTAGGAGGTTTCATTTTCCATACACTCTGTGCAAACGTTTTCTTTGAGTTCCATCCCTGTGAGTTTGCAGTTGCTGAATTTGGATGTGAAGTAGATATTTGAATGGGCTCCAAAATCACAAATGCAACTTAAGCTCAGATGGCAGTTTTAGCTTTATTTTTACCGCTCCACTCCCCCACTGCTGAGCCAAATATGAAGCTTTTCCGTCTGAGTTGTCCCAAGTTTTTCATCCTATTTCCTCTTCTTGCAGGCAGCCTTCTCCAAAGAATAATATCTTTCATTTTCTTCTTGCTTTCAATGTCTTTTTGCCCTGTCTATGGATAGAACCTGAGCCAAAGCTGTATTTTTCTAACTACATCAACTAGACTACAAAAGGGTACTACTGACTACACCTACATGTAGGACTTTTTATGCTTTAATATCTTTTACTGACTGAAAAATTCCCATTATACTAAGCATGCAGCAGGAAGACCAAGATGCAAAGTTGTGTGTAGTATTAAGCTCCAATTTCTTTCACTTAGATTGTTTAGTAAATCCTTTACAATCAGTTGTCTCTCCTCATTCATTTTCCCCGCTTTGTAAAGGCATTATCAGCTGTCAGTCTCTCAGGGATGCTGACAACGGAAACTTATTGGATGCTGCTGTCCTCCTGTTGAGTAAAAATTACACAGCTGTGGAAGGACACTGCTTCCTTGCTCTGTCAAGTACTAAAATTGGGATGGTTGTTAGAAGGCACGTTCATTGAATTCTGATTTACCAAGAGATGTGAGACAACTAACTTCCTTCACACCTAGTTCCTTCTATACCAAATTATGAACTTATCCAGACAAATCATCCAGATGTTGCTAAGAAAACAAAACAAATTTCTACAAACAAACTTAACAGTGAGGGAAAATGCATTCCCTAGCCCTGAGCATTATGAGAACAGTACCATCAGTTTACCTCAATACATTTGTTCTGCTTGATCATACTCATAATTCAGAAATAAGAGTTTACTCCGTCAGGTAGGGAAGCTCAGGTGATAGTCCCTCTTCCATAATGTCCCATCTCAAATGAAAGAAGTCCTTCAAACATATCTTGGTCTATAACACTCTTCAGGTACCAGGGGATGTATGGTTGCACCCAGACAGGAAGACCAAAAGTGGAAAAATTTGTGGTTTAATTAGAATATAAATGCATTAACAGGGATCTTCTGGGACATGGTTAGCAATAAACTACTTCCAGTCTTCAGCAGGCATAGACGTGACAGATACCTTGCTGTCATTATTTCAGATACCAACCATTACATTTATGTGCCTTATCAGTGGTTTAAACCCTGGCCCCTAGCCCTGGCATGCACTTGCATCTGCACACATTCATACACAAACACACACACACACAAACACCCCTGTATCTCCTGGCTGTCCCAGTCTAAAAAGACCTGCATTCTCACAGCTCTGTTTCACTAAGGTCCTTTATACCAAAGCTGAGGATCATGGTCCTGACCTTTTTTTTTTTTTTTTTTTTTTAATAGGTGTACAGTAATCCCTCATGGGGTTGTTTCTTCGCTACAAAGGGCTATGAGAGTAGCATCAGCTCCTCACCTGGTTAACCTGGCTTTTGTTTTTTAGATCCATTTTACCAAGCAAGGCAGCTGTAAACTGCTAGAGCAACTCAGTTCAAGCGCCTGCAACACCATGTATCCATGCATTCATCCAGAATGTGCTACTCCATCTTTGTCAGGTAGCTGTCAGGACTTTTCATTACATAACTTTTACATAAATAGTAAGTAAAGGCATAAATAAATTTAAAAAGGCATACTATCACTTTGTCATATTTTTGTATGTTACAGATTTGCTCATCATATACAAATCAGATTCCAAAGATTCTGGATGCTAAAGAGGAGGAAATGTGTATTTCAACTTGTGAACAAAATTTTTAGCACAATTTTGATGGAGTATACAGGTAATCAGAAATAATGTACCTCTGTGGTTAAACATGAAACAATATTTTTTTTTTAAATATAATTTCTTGATACAGAAATTAAATTTAATCAAATCAATTTGAGGTCTTAGGATTCTTGTAGTTCAGTGTGTGCATTTTTAATCCTTCAATTTATCTCCCAATTTATTTATAATAAAATTTTCATCAGAATTAACAGGTATTAGAGGCCAACAATTATTAGTATTAAAAGATTCAGTTATCTTCCAATAAAAACTCTACATTTTTTTTTTAATTATTGAAAGTAAGTGCTGTATGGTGGAGTTTAGTCTGTGTGCTTTCATTTTTCATTCTTTTTTCTCATCTTGATCTAAGTGAAAATCGTTAAATCAGATATACAAGCTAAATACATATTGAGTCTTAGAATGCAAGCAGTATAAATCAAGATTTAGACCCTTTCATAGTCTTCCGGCCTAAAACTAACCAGGAAATACAAAAATGTGGATATTTGCTGCTTCATGAACAACCAAGACAGTAAAAAGACGTGAAAAATACAGCAAATATCAAACCTGATAGTCTTAATGGAAATATTTGAGGTTTGTTCCTGAATCAGAGATTCACCTTTAGAAATAGAGTTTTGCACGCCTGACTCGTTGAAACCTGTCCCCTATGGGCAGCTTCAGCAGTGAGGCTTTGTGAATTCCTCTTTTATTGCTCAGTGTTGCCTCTTTGACAGGTCTCCTGGGTTGTTTTTTGCAAATCCTCTTCTTTGAGGCAACAAGGGGTTCAGGCTCCGACCTGTCACATACAAGAACTTCTTCTATCTGCAGAATTGTAACTTCTAAATTTAGGTTCTCTGAATCACTTCTTATTATCTGTCTGAAGTAGCCTCAAGATGATCTGAATACAATCCCTGAAACTCTTTAAGAAATCATACTGGCAATCTCAAATTAATAGGTGTCTTCAATGTTTTTCTAATATTTCTTTGTTTATCTGTGTTTAAAATAAATCACAAGTAAACATTTATTGAGGATTGCTAACACAAGCCCATCATATTTTGGGGGGAAAAAAAAAAAAAAAAGAAAAAAAGAAGAAGAAGACTAAAGAGGGGATTAGAACTAAATGGTCTATAAGGTCCCTTCCAACCCAAACCATTCTATGATTCTGTGACAGTTAACCAAGATATGTTTTGACTTCATTCTTAATTTTATTCAAATATATCTATTAGTCTGCAGTTCTAAGTTGTTAGACTCAGATTTTCAAGGAGCTTTGTTGCCTCAGCTGCCTTGAATGAGGATCTCATATTTTTCCATACTCTACCGGAAGTCCTCCAATAGATGTGCTTCCATTCACAGCAAGTGATCAATCACTCTGGCCTCCTGATTGTGGCATGGAACCAGAGCACAGCTTCACAGCCACAAGATGTCAGGCAGTCAGCGAGGCTGCTGGCACTCGAAAGTGAAAGCTGCAAAGACTGTTACTCCCTATCCAGGAAAAAAAAAAAATAAATAAATAAAGTCTTCCTTACCTCTTAATTGCTGAGCTTGCTCAGGAGGATGTGTCTAATCAGTTTCCCCTTCAGAGCTGTCATAGACTGTTAAGCATTAAGCAAATCAAGCTGCAGCTCTCAACAAATATATGTTCTCTTTTCATTATACTTTCCTTCCTTTATTAGAAACTGATTCAGTTAAGAACACTGTATTTTCTAAAGTTTCTTCACCGATTTTTGAGATAAACTCATTAAAATGGCAGTCCTTCATTCAAGACTTTGTTCAAGACTGACTTACAAACTGAAAAAGTTCCATGGACTGTAAAGAAGGCATTATTTTTCTTTACAACAAAGTAGACAGTTATTTTCTAAAAATCAGAACTGAAGTCTATTAAAGAAGTGTTTCCATGTCTCAATTAGACAGTCTTCATGTTTCTTCAGAAACATACTGCTTTGTTCTATTGTGAAATTAAGAATGTTGCTAATACAAAAAATAGAAGAATGTAAAATAGGAACTTGTGGCATTTGTCAATGAACCACAAAGCCAGTACATTCCTGATGCTGGGAATACAAAACAAACTTCATCATTCATTTAGGGCACAGGATAAAACACAATTAAAAAGAAAAGTGCCAGCAATAGCAATACTGGTCTGGCTATTTCTTTTAGCAACAAAAATAGCAATAATTTATAAGGATGAACTGTATGTGAACATAAGAAATGTCATATTGGAGCAAATAGATGTTCTGCCTAGTCCAATAATGTTCTCTGAATGACAGCAGATCCCAGACACTTCAGAAAAAGGCACAAAACCCCCATAGGGCAACTAATTCTGAAAAATAATTTTGTGGTGTACATGGCTTGAAAACGTATATTGCTTTCTGTGTACTCTGTCTTTAATCTTGTGCTGTGCCAAGACAGCAGCCATAATGTTCTGAATATTGCTACAGTTTGTTACAGAATATGTACATTTTACTCCTGTTACATCTTGCTGTTTTCTTTAATACATAGTGGCAAACTGTTTAAATTCAAAATATATGTTTTGGTCTTCTTGTATGAGACACAGCATACCCGTGGTAATGTCTGCCAAATCCTCAAAGACAATGTGACTGATATTGAAACACTGGTGATCAACACAATCTGAAAAAGGCTGAAACCTTTGCCATTTTAATTCCTCAGAATTACCAACTGTATTCAAGAGAAAAAAAAATAGGTAGCAGTAGCACAAAATGAAGAAGGTTTGCCTTGATGGGAGACAGAATTTTAAACTCTGTAAGATGCTGCACAGATGAATTTGAGGCCAAAAATATGAACATCTTTAGGTCAAGATCGATATGGCTAAATACAAGAAGATAAAGAGTAATCTTTTCTTAAACATAACTTGTTAAAAGTCAATAAATTCAGTACTAACACACAAATTTTGATGGAATTACAGATTTATTTTTTAAATAAATGAGTGGTATGTTGCATTTTTCACACAGCTCAAATTTCTGCATCTGAATCCCTTATGTAGTTGTCTCTTAGTAAAAAGAACTTTCTTCCATTCATATACAAGAAATGTTTTTAAAATTGACTGTAGGATTTTATGAGTATCAGTCCTATTGAGAGTTCAAAACAATGTTCTGATGTATTTTTCAGTTTCTCATTCCACATCTCCAGGGCAATTCCCTGGGAATTCCTTTAAGCTTGGAGAAGTTGGGAAGTAGAACAGACTGGTATTAACAGAAAGATGTACGTTAATAGAAATCAGCTGAGCAGGAACTGGCAATACATTTGTAACCTGATAGCTTAACTACACAGCCAGTTGCTGGATTATATGAATTCATATATCTACAAATGCATTTTTCGTACGGATCTTATTTTTTTTAATGTAGTCTATTGCAAAGCCAAACAAGTCAAGACTGACTAGCAAAAATGAACTCACAACCCTGCTCCTTCCTGAACTGCAAAATAAGACTTTCTGTAAGATGAAGGCTGTTTGTCCATTGACATTGTGGTTCACTGGTATTGGACTGCTTAGCTAGTCTTTCTATCATTCTGCCTGAAAGCAGATCTTCCTATAAGAATTCCAAAATATTTGAATTGTCCTTGAAAGCTGCTTGCTTTCAAAGCACTGGCTGAAGTCATGTCTCCCAGAGACGAGAGACAGTAGAAGAGTGGTGGTTACTTGGCACACCAACCAGTACACTTCTGAGTATGGAAGGATTTCTTTATGTGGAATGACAAGTCCTTGCTCATGTTTAGTACCTACTAAGGGAGCACAGTATGATTCACTTTGTTTACCTTATCAGACTTACTTTCTGAACTGAACTCTACTGCAATTTGATATTTCTTGTCTCAGGAGGAAATACACTGAGGTGAATTTAAATAACAGTCTTCAAGCAGGTTGTCAGTGGAGTGCTTCTAGTAAGGAAGGAGTGATTTTTCTTCTCCATGTTCACTGTGGGTGGGATGACAGTAATGGCCTCAAACTGCAGCAAAGATGATTTAGGCCAGACATTAAGATAAACTTTCTAATGGCAGGATAGGTAAACACTGGACTAGGTTGTCTGGGGAGACTGCAGACTTTCTACTGTTAGAAGCTTTTAAGACTTGAGACAAACCTCCCACAATAATGTTTTAGTGCATTACTAGTGCAAGGTCACTAGTCTGTTCCATTACCTTTTGATGTTGCTCCTCAAACTATTTTTCCATTGGCTTTTTTAAGAAATATGTCAAATAGTGATTCTAAACTTGGAAATATATGTGTTGTAATAAAAAATATAAATTGTTATCTTTTTAAAAATAAAGGTACAAAATTTAAAAGCAAAATAGACAGCATTCAATATTCCTACAAGCAATTTTTTAAGCAAGTGCAGTATGTGATGTTGAAAAATATTACTAATTATAGCAATTTTTACAACTAGAACCAAAATATTTATATAGTTGCATTGACAGGCTCCTATGAATTGTGAGGTTATTAAGAGTAAAGGTTATTTAGACATAATTTTGACCTCTATGTTTTGCAGAAGTGTGTTGAAAAAAGAAAATATATACAAATGTTATACGGAATGACAAACACCCAGGGGTTTGGAACTACACTGAAAGTTTCGAAAAACAAAAAAGTTTATTCTCAAGAAGAAAACAGGATGTTAACCAGGCACAGGACTGATTAATTTTGTAGGGAACTATGGATATGAATGATTAACAAAAAGAGAAAAAAAAAATCAGGGTAACAAAGGCTTTTAAGTATAATTGATACAAACCACAGAAAAAGAAAATATAAATGTTGAAATTAAATAGGTAAGCAAAAGGCGTTATCTAATGCAATAAGCTAACACTCTTCACATGTTTTCAAGCTGGTTTTCCAGATCTTGAGATCTGTATTTTATCCTTTAGAACGATTGAGAAAATAGAATTGAAGTTTTTATAATGTGTTTGATGAGATTTCGAATTATAGTTTTCATTTTCCATGGCAGAAGTAACATACCACTTTTCCCAGTTACCAGATGAGTAAAGCAAAGTGAGATGGGAAAATGTTCCTCAAGTCATGTTCACCTTTGTTGGGGAAGTACAGAAACTGCATTTGAAACAGAGGGAATGTCAAAATATAATGAGCAAACAAAGAAGGAGCATACACAGGTGCAGTGAAGAAACTTCAGGAATACTTTACAGCTGTATAGAATTTTGAAGCTGGCCATTGTTATTGGATGTCCCAGCTATACATGACACTATAACTTATTTTTGTTTGATTTTAAAAAACCCCATACTTAGAGTAGAACACAAAATGCAGAAGACATGAATCGAAATAACCACATAATTTTTATGTGCTTTTAAGTTAAATTAAAAAATCATACTTTGTTATTAATTCTTCTTATTACACATAGACCACAGAGATATTGTAACTCCAAACCAGTCCCATTTGTAATTCCTTGTTGCTGGCCTGCTGGTATCTGAATCAAGTACTAATCTCACAAGTAAGCCAAAATAACAAGAAGTGACTTTTTAACTTTACAGTCTCTGAAGCTCTGAAGAACAACAAACACAATAAATCTGAATTCAACTCTGAACCTACTGCTGTGTTTACTGTAGCTGGCCTTTAGGGGGTAGAGCAGAAACTGGGGTTTTAAAAATTATTTCTTTAATCATTTGTCCTGAAGTTATTATTCTTTCTCACCGGTTAAAAATAAACACACACCTCTACAACAAGGAAATACAAAAGTTATTTGTGGAAAACATAAATATACGAATGCACACATGTATGCAAAATAAGTGCATATAAATTTGTCTCACTCTGTCTCCATAAATAGTGACAACAAATAATGACATCTTTTCACAGCAGAAATTTAATTGAGGGAATAGTACTTAATTTTTTCCCTCCGTTATATCCAGGGTTCAACTCTAGCCGTGTTCACGTAATAAATGTCACAGTTAAGCATATATATAATTTGTGCTTCAAATCTATGCCTTAGATGGCACGATAATGGCAGTAACACTAATGACCAATTTTTTCTCTAAGACAGCCACATATTTCACACTGGTATTGTAATATGTTCGTGATTGTCTTAGTCCCCTGATGTAACAAGCCATTGGACTAGCTCGCTCTCCACTACCATTCAGATAGGTTCATCTTAACAAGCTAATCACAGAATCACAGAATCACAGA
>NW_010123729.1:0-13871 GCF_000699245.1 Pterocles gutturalis
GTACACAGTAAGAGTCAGTACAAATCTTTCTATTAAGTACTCAAAGCTTTTACTATCATCCACAGATTCACAATCTCTGTGACAATTTTGGGCTGGTAAAATCAGATAATCTCAAAGTTTGAAATAAATTAATGATAGTGTTTCTTGAACAGGAGTTTACTATTTAAATCATTCAAGAGGCCAACTATTACACTTACAAAGGGAAAGCTTCTAATTTCAAATCACATGCAATAAAAAAACGTGTTTTATTGATTATACACAATAGGGAAGGTTTAAGATTCCATATGATTAAAAAGGGTTATAATACAGTTAATCACAACTCCAATTTAAATCTCTAAGTTTGTAAGAGTTATAATGTCTGCTAGCAGCAATTAATGGCCACCACTCTTGGGCTTTCAAATTACAGTATTGTGGAATTCAGGTCTCTGCTTGATCAAATTTCTGGATAAAGGAAAAGTCTACCGAACTAATACAAGACCATATAAACTGAAGTGGAATAATTCTGAGAGGAGGCACGTTTCAAAACGCATGACTACCGAATGGAAAGAAAGAATTCAAAATTTGACTCAAACTTTCACAAATTATTTCATAAAAGACAGCTGGCCAGTGATTCACTTTGCTTGAGTTAATACGCCTCAAAACACAATCTGCTCTATAGCTCTTCTAGCAGAAGTCAGTACGGGCAAAGGAGGGTTTTAAAATTCATCTCAACTTCTACCTCTGACTTGCTTTTACTTAGGAAAAAAACATGGAAACCTTGTTTCATTTCAGCCAAGCACAACCCTGTAATAGTTCAGGCCACAGAGATTTCCATGACAAGCAGTTGTAGCAGGTAAAGAGGTGGCTACGGTGCTAGTCACACAGAACAAGGTGCTCTTAAGCCATTAAATCTTAAACCACCTCAGCAGAAACCAGCCACCAGCACTTGGACTGTGTGTACAGCTCAGCGGCCCGAACCCCTCTGCCAGGGAGCTGAGGAGGCTCCTGCCAGCACCCGCCAGCAGACCCAGTGGACTGACAGCCCTGGGGGTAATGGGACAGGCCTCCCCCAGCTGAAGAAAAAGGCAACTGCCTATAGGTGTGATGTCTTCACCTATATGGGACACCTTCACCTACCACAGAACTGCCAAACCCAGGCAAGATAACCACCGGGGAGGGGAAACACGACAACGCACTGCCAGGAGCAACAGGGCCAACACCTCACACACTGCACTAGGCCTGGCCCTGAGAACACTCCTGGGTTTTAATTTGAAAGGCCAGCAGCTCCTGTTCCACCATCATGCAGACAACGCAACCCTGGAGCCTCATGAAGATGGGTAAACAAATCACCAGAATGCCAATACAGAACAAAATTATCGTTGCCAGTTGCTTGTTTACTATTTTTTTCCGTATCCCCAGAGCTTTCTGCCTTCATTGTCCAGTCCTCTAAACCTGCTCTAGACAACGATCAAATCTAATACCAAGAAGCTTCTAGCTTTTTTTAATCCCAAATTGTTTCAGGACTAGGCCAAAGACTTGTCATATGCTCAGACAAGCTGTGTCCCCCCACATACCTTCCCACGCTTCCTCCTAACCCTCCCCCCCCCCCTCTGGGCCAGCCAGCGTGCCTCAGCCTCCCAAGCACAGAGAGCATTGGCACCCTTCCTCTGAGGGGGTGGCTCTCCTCTGAGGGGGATAGCCTCCTGAGTGCCCCCTCCTCACAAAGGGGGTGCACCCCCCACATCCCCTCACAACATCCCGGCAGGCAGCTGAAGCCCCCCCCCCGGTGCCAGCCAGTCACACAACCGGCCCCTCGGGCACAGACCGCCCCCAGGGGAAGGGGCTGCGCCTGCCACAGGTACCCCTGGGAGGGGGAGGAGGAGCGGAGCGTGGGGGTACCAGAGTCCCCTGGAAGTTGACCGCCAGCCCTCCCTCACCTGTGCCTGAGCCGCCTCCTCGGCCGGCATCCTGAGGCAGGGGCAGAGGGAGGAGGGAGCTTGGTGTCTTCACTGTAATCCAGGTCTAGACAATGGTCAAATCTAATATCAAGAAGCTTTTAGCTTTTATAAAACCCAAACTGTTTCAGGACTAGGCCAAAGACTAGTCATATGCCAAGTTAAACATGAATGGAGGGGTCTTGGGGGGTAGGGTAGAGAGTGTAAGGGGGAACAAGCCACTGGCTGACAGGCTGAGAGCAACAAAACACGGGATTTTCTGCAGCCAAAGTCTCTTTTATAACTACACCCTTTATCCTCATTCTCAGTTTTATCACTGCCATGACTAACACTTCCTCTCTGCATAATGACTCAAAAATCTTTTGTAATAGGCAGGTTCAGTCTATGGTGCGACACTTCTGAATTGCTCCTACTGCTGCCGTTCCTACCTTCCTTCCCCATTCAGTTGGGCTTTCTGGCTTCCACTCACCCCCTACAGGCAGGTGAAGAAGCTGTAACAAAAGTTTGAAGCTAAAGTATCCAAAAAAGCTTCCCCTTTTGTAAAACATAAGGAAAAACATATCAAAGGGTGCTGGTTAGCACGTTTTACTTCATGTTTCAACTTGCCATTTTGTTCTATTTCTACTCTAGTTTTAAGAGGCATTTTTTTACACAACAGGATAACATGCTGCGGCAAAGCTCATGGGCATAAATGGTGACTATCTGCCTGAAAATAATTTATTTGCAAACCAAAAATGGACAGCAACTTTGAAAGACTCCTGAACACCAATAACGAATCCGAGTGAGATAAAAAAATTGAACAAACTTAACAGTTTAATGCATTTACATTCAGAGCCACAGGTAAGCGCTCTGTAGTAACAGGTATGAGAATCATCATCCTACAAAAAGGCCAGAGGCATTTCTGGGGTATGAAGTCAGAGCCAAACACCAGAGTGCCTAAAGTCCCACGTAGTGAATTGCTGAGATTCATCATCAGCTATTTCCTTGCTAGTGTCTACAAATACAGAAAAAGCCAATTACACATTATTATGCTTCCCACCTTGTGGCATTACAACATACACACATAGAGCAACAAGAATTAAGTCACTGTAGAGTGACAACAGATGAAAACCAACAGAAATCCACACTCAGTCTCCTATCCTCCACAGGACAGACCACCACACACAGTTCTATTCAAACCTAGCCCAGGATAATACAAACATCTCATAAAAACCATATCCTTCAAGATGTATTAGAACTTAAGGGACAGACATAGATCAAATCCAGGGAAGGCCCTAGGTTTTCCACTGATGGTGAAAAATCCACTTCAATCAGTCAATAACACTTTCTCTGGTAAGCTCTTTAAAAGCAGGTTCATTTCAATCTTCAATTCAAAGTAGACATTACTCAGCTGTCTAAAAAAAAAAAAAACTAAACCCATCCTCATAACTGCACATGTAAATGGAGAACATACAACTTTAACACAGCTCATGGGAGGAGTTTCAATCCACATTTGATTGGGTATCAATAGGTTTTAACAAGCCCTTTGGAGACTTCTCTCATGGCTCTTGGAAGCACTTTACACACCTCCATCAACCCGTGTTAGCAGCTGAACGCTTTTCAAGCTTTCACTGTTTTTAATAGGAGGCTCTGAACGCTTTTGAAGAACTGGCCACAGCTCATCTTTAGGCAGCATTGCAAAGCAGAGCAAGATATTCCTGTTTTAGGAATATGAAATGCCCGTTTGCAGTTCAAGCAACTATTGTTCTTGGATATACCATCATATACAGGAGATATTTCTATAGACATAAAAAAAATTGCATGTAGTATTTCCAAAGAAAACTGCAGATGCAACTAGAC
This sequence comes from Pterocles gutturalis, assembly GCF_000699245.1. Lineage (NCBI taxonomy): Eukaryota > Metazoa > Chordata > Aves > Pterocliformes > Pteroclidae > Pterocles > Pterocles gutturalis. Next base: position 3,774 of record NW_010123729.1, read on the forward strand.
AGAATTATACTTAAACAAAGAAGAAGAAGAAAAAAGATAACACTGATAGTCAGAAGGTGAGCTACAAAGCTCTAGTCATGTATTTATAGCTGGTGATTACATGCTTCACTCTGATTAAGTATATGGCTTTTACAAGCAGACATGATTTTACGTTCTCACTGTTTAGACAAGCTAACACATGCTAAAGCTACAAACCAAATATCTACACTAGGATTTTATCCATTATTAACAAAACCTCTCTTTTGAGTGAAGATAATATTATGCCTTGGATTTGAGGACCAAAAATGCTGATTAATTACATTCCTGTTATTCAAAACCCTGTTGGCAGCAGCAAAACTGTCAAGAGTTGCCTTAATTCTGTACTATTGCTTCCTTGGGAAAGTGGACAGACTGCAGCCTTGACAAGCACTGTAGCTATTTGTGGCTGAAGGTCTGTATATTACCTCAACAAAAAAAAAGCAGTACCTGGCTTTCTGCTGTTGTCTTTCACTTTCAGAAGACAAACACTAGACACGACACACCAGTATCAGAGATATTGAGTAAAGGCACAGAACAAAACAGGAAATCCTTCCTTCCAAGAGTTGAAAAGTGATAAATTTGCTACAGATTAACTCAAGGTTGAAAATAAAGAATGACCATTCCTCCTGACATTAAAGTGAGTCAAGAAATCTTGACTTCTGACTTGCCTGTCCATTTGTAAGTGTCAACATGCATCTCACACCAGAGCCCAGGGCCCACATGTTCCAGCTGTGGCTGCCACTGCCCTGGGGTGGATGAACAGGTCAGGAGGAACCCGTCTTGCTCAGCACACCCAGACATTCCCTAGAGTGGGACTGTCCCGAAATGGCAAATTCTTCTCAACTGCAGGATGCCACCTATAGTACTTTATTCTTCCAACAGTCCAGAGCCTGAGCATTTAGCAAACTTTAGTTCACAACTGAGTCATATTTGTCTATACAGCCTTTAGTGTTTGCAGCAATATATCCATTACACTTATAAACACCACAAAACATATAAAGATTGAACTGGACAGATGAGAACATCTTGTTTTCATTGCACTTGCCACACAACCTTAAGAACCACACCAAAAAGCTGCTGCATATAAATGGATTATTAAGACAGAAAATTTTAATTAAGTGCCTGTAGAAGTTTAATTTATTTTTATTAAATTACACAACCAAAGACTACATATTACTGTCTCAAAGATTACTTTGGGAAATGACCTATCAGTAGTAATTTCATTGCATTTCTACTTCCTGCATTTCAAAATTTACATGAATATGTAATAAAAACTCTAGACACACCTTTCGGAGAATAGCAAAGTCTAAGTATTGAATTTCCCATTTTAAGCTCTACAGAGCACTGGGAACAAAAGTTGCATAGCTAGTATCAGGAAAAACAACTATACCTTGCTAATCCTGTGCTGGCAAAACTATTGTTAAACTGTAAAAAGCAAACTAGAACAATTACAGAAGTTAACCTACTTGCTGCAACAGTTTCTTAAAAACAGAAGTGAGAAAACTAGAAGAGTTACAATAAGTACTCAGCTACTTTTCTGTGCACTAGGAGATATGTACTCAGACATAACTAGCGCAACAAACTGTTATCAGATCCGTAAATTCAAGGCCACTAGCAAAGCTATCACTGTTTAACAGATGCCCAGAGTTTCTTTCACTATCCTGCTACGGTTCCACAAGGTTTCAAGTCGTTCACAATCCAGTGCCAGCAAAGGACAAGATTAACTCACACTCAGAAACCCACCAGAGCACCACCTGCTGCAGATTAACCACCTTAATTTTTACTGTGTCTATTTCACTTGAGAAACTTACATGCAACTCTCAATTCCACTTCTGTACAAGAACACAAACTTCAGCTTTCCTCATGTTTCAAGAAGTGTCAGCACATTAAGAGTCATTTTTTACATGAAACATTCTTTTCTCCTGGTATGTTTGTACCTCAGAACAGGTTGCTGCTCTTTGGCATTGCTAATGAAATAGCTTTTATACTGCTGATTGCTTATCAGAAGCCACAAGTTATTCAAACACCTTTTTTATTTCAGTTTAAAAGTTTTGCTTTTTCAAAATATTTGTTTCAGTTCTATCCAATGAACATAAATAAAATGAAACAGTTAAAAGCACCTTTTCCTCATTAAGACCACAAATAAAAACTACCTTATGGATACTATCTGTTTTGTCTGGACATATCTATGTTCTGGCATAATATTAATCAGAGGCAGAGTAGCTCACACATAAATAAATACAACTTCAAATTCTCAAATAAAAGCCTGAGATGAAGCTTAACTTAGCTTATTTAGAGCATCTTTTTTTTTTATACATACATATCATTGCATAAAGTCAAACCACTGCACCACACCTAGTACACACACAGGATATTAAGCAGAAATACCATCCCCAGATAGTTGCTAACAATATTCAAGAGCTCCAAACTCTCAAGAGAGAACCTCTGAATGAAATGTCCCAGCTTGTGTGTTTGCAGAACCCACCAGTGACAATGGCTCCGTTGTGCGAGCCGCACTGGTGTGCTGTGGCCTTCACAGGCTCCTGTGTTTAGTCAGAAAGTGAAGCAAAGTGTCATGGTGAGGTTCTAATTCACCAATTGCTCCAAAACATTAGTCAGATTTCCAAACATTCACAACATGAAATTTCAAGTTTGTCTCTATAGGTAGTAGGGTTTTTATGACAATCACATAACTTCCTTCCTCCATTTAAGGAGAAACACAGACACGGCACACCTCCCACAAGAAGGTGTTTTCCTGTATTAATAGAAATGTCTTTCCTGCCCCAGTTTGAGGGAAGGCTACCCCCTAAATCTCAGGAAGACAACACAGTATTTGCTGCATAGACCGTGACCTTATTTCTGAAAGAGTACAACTGCCCATCTGCCCATGACTGAAGTTAAAGCACTGGAAAGCTATAAAAGTCAGCACAGATGAAACACTGTTTTACAGAACAGCAGAAGAGTCAGATTTTCTTCATAACGCTACATGAAGCCAATAACTTACCCTTCATTACTGCACATTCTATTGCTTTCTAGGGAAGGGAACAGCTACTCCCTTCTACCTTTTAACAGTAAATCATTTTAACACCACTTCCCGGTGTATTTCTTTGTTAATGGAGGAGCATGTGAGTACCCCTAACGTTTCTCATCCACACATGTTTTTATACCAAGTGTCCAAGTACAAAAATGTTTTTTAAATAAAGTTTGTGAACAGTTCAGTCTGATAAAGAACTCACATGAGTACTTTTAAAGGAAATGGAGATTTAGGGGGAGGAAGGGGAGGAAGAGAGTTGTTTGTTTCAGTTGCAGGAAAGATCAAAACAAAGACGTTCAGGTTGAAAAGAGAACATAAAAGATGACCCCAAATTGGAATTTCCACTCCTTAAATCTGCAAATTTAAGTCCCCTTGTTAGTCTTCATCCTTCAGGCTTGAAGTTTTCAAAGTTATCCTAAACTTAAACTCTTAAGAGGGATTTTCATGGCTCATCTTTTTATCCCTCTAGGAGAGAGGCTACCCCATTTTCCTCAGTTACAGTCCCTCCTAACACCACCACAGAGCTTTCCAGTGCAGTACTAAGACAATTCATAAAAACAGAACTGAAGAAACAGAGACAAACATCAGAATGCAAGAATGTTCTTATCCAGGCATTTCTCCACAAACACTTTAGAAAGATTTTGTGTCGAAAGCTCTTTTGTAGTCAGACAAGACAGACATACATGCAAGTCATTTTCCCCCTGAAGTCTAGCAAACAGGATTTTAATCACCAGTGGAAAATAACTAGTAGTTAATAACGAACAATATTAGGAAAACTCCCTCCCCCCATCTCAGACATCTATACCAATAGAAACAAAGGATATCCTTTCTCTAAAAAACCTTTTCCTGTAGAGTCCCTTTTTCTTTAAGACTATATGTCTAACTGTTTTGGCAGAGGATGGATGAGCTGAACATGTCTTCTCAGTGAACTGAATGCCTCTTCTATCAAAAGATGTAATTATTCCTTTTAAAGCAGAGAACATACAAGCTTGCATCATTTTGCACATGTTTTTCCTGCACTGAGCAAGAGCAAATATAAAAGAGACTAATTCTTGGCATTAAAGGAGGAAGTGCTACAAATAAGTATTGACTTTTAAAGTTCAGGAGGACTGCTCTAACAGACGGATTTTTTCCCTTTTCCCCCCTCTGATTAGGAGATAATTTCTCAGGAATCAAAAAACCAAAGTGTACTTTAGACAATATGAAGTGGCCCATACCTGTTGCAGAAAGGCTGAAAGACACAAGAGTGATCCTATGTTAAGTAAGTCTGGGACACATTTCACCACTGCTATAAGATGATGCAACTTCATTAGATCAAGAAGTTACACGCACTTAAACTGGCAATGACCCCTTACCTTTACAAAACAGTTTATTGTTCTCTCCACAGTAGGTAAAGACTCTCCTGGTGGAGCGAGTGATACTTTTTTATTGTCGAGTCAGTCTCACCTTACTTAGACTGCCTTATATGTTTAGTCTTGGTTTATAATTTGAAATAAGGTATTTTCAGAGACCTTAAAAGCAAATTTGACTTTTTTACTTCTTGGCAGAAGGATGTTAGGTCTCTCCAGTGGCCACAACTACAAAGAAGTGGTAAATTCAGAGTTTACTAAATTAGACTTAATTCCTTATTACTCAAGAGCCCGTAGTTCCTCTGTAGCAATTACAGACAAGCTGCATCCCTTTGGACAGTATGGGCGAAATAACAGGAAAAGAGGTTCTTTTACTATTCCTGAATTTGAGAGAAGTAGTCACTTCCAAAGAGCTCACTTTGTTAAGGTCATTAATCTTCCCTAGTGCTCTCACCTGATTTCAACTCTGAATCTAACTCTGACCCAGCACAGCTCAAACCCCTGTACCTCAGAAGAAAAAGCAGCAACTTCTTATTCCTCCCCTCTGCAGAGAACTGACTTTGAAGTTGTCACTTTCAAACATATCCACAATTATGTATTTGCAAAAATCAGTCTTGAAAGACGGAAAAAGGTACACAGTCCAAGGAAAAGACATTTACTTCTACTTAAGTCATCCCCTGGACTAGCATCTGAAGATGCTAAAATAGAAAAGTGCCAGAAACAGACACTGTAAATAGCTGCCTCCTGTCTTCCACACAGGTGGGAGATCTTCCAGAGACCCACACAGACTGACAGAGACTAAACCTTTTTAATTGCCTATTTATTACATTATCTCACACTAGTGGACTAAAGGGATGTAGGTGATGATGTATTCCAACATACTGGGCATCACAGCGCCAAACTGTCCTGGAAAGGAGAGTTAGCCTCCACAAGAAACTGCCCTTTCAAACAGGCAGAAGTTTCATGTGAAAATTTTACTAGCATAAGAAAAAAAAAAGACTAAAAACAAACATTAAAGCTTAACAGAAACTGTGGCTTCTCCAGACCACCTTCACACCCATTTTCCTAACAAGGTACTAAACACCATAGTCTTTGGAGTACATCTAAATTGCTTCTTCCTACCTATGTACCAAAAGAAAGAGGCTGAAAAAACCCCAAGGATTTCACCCAACCAGTTCTCAACTATCATGATGAAGTGTAAGCACAATACAAGGGCCTTTAATTTCCCTTATGCAGTTTATGTCAGAGGTAAACTGTGCTCACTTTATTACACTGAAAAATGCAAGTGTACCCATTGCGCATAAACAAACTCAGACTTTGATACTTTTAGTTACATAAAATCTTTAGCACATAGAAAATCACTATCCAGTCAATTATTCACTTATACTCGGATGGGTTTCTGCTCAAATCTTTAAGCCACACTGATCTCCATAGATTTTCCTGCATATTCTAACCACATTTCCTCTTGTACTTTCTTTTGAAATTTTCAAGGCAGTCTGATAAACAATTCCATTTTCTGCAATGAACTCAAATACATTGTATTTAGAAACAAGTATGTCACCTATATTTTTGGTTTGTAACTCATTTTTTCCCCAGCATGTACATTGTTTTACTTTGAAACCGAAAGCCTGTTCTTATCATACCACTTAACTTGCTGCTCTCCTTAAAAAAAAAAAAAAAAAAAAAAAAGGAGGAAGAGTCAAAAGATTTATGATAAGCTATAAACTCTGACCAAAGTCATATGATAACAGCAAAAGTTTTAGTATTTTTTCCCACTGACATACACCCAGGTTTGGCATAAGAAAGTTTTTGTCAGCAACAAAATAAGATTACTGGTGAATTTCACTGAAAATAAGTTGATTTCTAAGAGTAGATTGCTTCAGAGTAGCTTTCTGTTTGGAAGTGCAAAAAAACCTAAACAAGTTTAGGCTGGAGAAGTGTGTTTGGTTCTTTTAAATCCTAAAATACAACACATATTGAGAATCTTACATAGCTTGGTCATATCCTTTTCCTTACTTTTGTATTCAGTTGCAAATCTCTTGTGGTATGAGTCACATCTCTGTAAAAGCATGCATACAGTAGTCAGCAGAATCCCCTGATTGTACTAATACACCAGAAAGAAAAACTTTTTTGTTCCTAAAGTCACCTTAAAAAAGAGGGGTCAAGGGTCATCAGAAATTAACCGAAGTCCATTAAAAGTAAATAGTCGTTTGCAATTAATGTAGGTATGAGATGTGGAAAGAGTAGCTGATTGGAATGCTGGTGTTCTAAATCAAGAGTCTCAAAAATAAGAGGGCTGAGCTGGCAAATGGCAGCCCTGCTGTAACCGAAATGTACTGTCTTGCTATATTTAAAGACAATACCTCAACAGTTAAGTATTAGAACATTTTAAGTGAGATAAATAAGCATAAGACACAGGCAAATATCCTTGGTTATTTAATCATCCTGAAAGCAGTGTGGAAGTGTGAGGGTGAGTTCAAAGGTCAAACTCTTCTTTCAGCTTCTCGCAAAGAAAAGCAAGCTTAGCCCATTTTACCTTAGGGGAGGGGGGGCTGTTCTTTCCATATGCCAGCGGTAGTTACAGCATTTCATAACACAGGAAGGAGGGAGTGTATTTACATATACAGTGTATGGAATCTTTTACTAGGACAATGAATTCCAAATCAAGATTCAGGTCAGAAAGAGTTGGGACAACAAAAAGTCCCAAAGAACAAAGGGAAGTTAAAATTTACTTAACATTTCCCCAGAGCTTCTTAATTACAAACTCCCAGATTTTTGTAACTAAAAGTTTATTGTAATCATCGTTTTGAAAGTCTAAGCGAAACCCACAGTTCCCTTTTAAAATTATTTCCCCCATCACAGTAATAACTTAGCACTTTGTTCATATAAAATGATATTAATCTATCAACATAGTTCTAAATTAAAATACAGCAGTAAGGAGAAGATACATTCTGAAGATTAGAAATAAATGCTCAAAAAGGAATTTTTTGCATGTGATCTAATGAAAGAGGAAACCAAAATGCAGTAACCTTTTGTGTAAGACAGTCTGATAAAAGGTGCTAAAGTTTATTATCTTCCTCTTTCTAGCCCCTACCCTAAATCTTGCTCTCCCCACCCCTACCAAAACAACAACAACAACAAAAAAACCAAAAACCAAAACCCATTATTCACTTAAAATGAAGAAAAAAAGGGGGAAAAAAAATCCTCTAATCCAAAGCCTGTAAGCCATTCTCTAAAGACTACTTAATATGAAACTTTGTTTACAAGATACAAATATAGCCTTCTTACCACATTCAAAACCAGAAAACATCCACTTATTTAAAGAAATGGGGTTTTTTTCTATTTTCATCAACAAGGACGCAGGTACTCATTTTAAATTTAAATCCGGCCCCAATAGTGCCATCTGAATGTTTTAAATTCATACATGATATGCACTGTTCAAGAATGTTTAAACAAAGGAAGTAGGAAAAGCCTCAAAATACACAGCAAAACTTAATGGCTTCAATTTTCAAATATCTACTGATTGCAGCATGGCAAATTTATTCTCTTACACTTACAGCCAGTCTTTAGAAAGAATAAGCACAGTCAGTGTAGTAATTCGTCCCACTGGAAATTCTGTATAAAACATCTACCTAAAATAAACAAGGCTTCGCAGCAAGAGTCGTCAGTTGCCATTAAGGACACACCTTAAAGTTCTTACCACACAGTAACTAAACAAGTACAAACTAGTGGTGACTGTTTGCTACTTTTGTCTGAAAAGTTAATGAGATCAATTCACTCCTCGGTATCAGATCCTAAGATAATTTTCTGAAAAATGCAAAAGAGACAAACAACCCCCAAAACACGAATATCCAGGATTTGTGTGTGTGATGTTTTATCAGAATGCCTAAGGTTCTTGTAAACACGAATATAAATATTAACATTTAAACCTGACACCACATAATACTAAAAGGTAAAATGCTTAACTGCTAAGAATACTAGTGCTCTGGTACTGGAAGGCAGCTGTTGTTCCCCTGCCTTTTCTTTTGTTGTGCTTAATCTCATGTCAAGTCATTCAACCAACTCCAAAGCGATGAAGACATAATTGAACAACCTTAACTAAAAACTGATCTACTGTTCTTACATAGCTATATATACCGTTTAACGATTCCAAAAGGCTAACATATGAAAAAGAATCTATAGAATTTAAATCAGCAACTCTGGTGCATGCAGAAGAGTTGCTTGGCTGTAGGCCAAGCCAATCAATAATCACTGTAATAACCATGCTTCTAAAGTTATTTGTTTTTAATATTCATCATCCTTAAAACTTAAAGACAGAACTTGAAAACTCATACTGATTTCAAGAACGAGCTGTGAGATACAAAATACAAATATTTTGCACAGAATTGCAATATTGCTCATTAAAAAAACATGTTACAGAAAGATTAGTGATCACAAAGCCACATTCCTGAATCTTAAAATATTGACTCAGTTACAGAACTACTAAAGGGGAAGAAAAAAACCCTCCTCCACCCTTTCCCCTCTTCCCTCCCCCTCTGCCAAAGAATGCAGTTTATCCTACTTATTTGAAACTGTCCCTTTATATTATCCAAGGAAACGCTTAAACCTTAATGTGGACATCACAAATTAAAGTATTAGTCGTATTCCCAAACCTACAGTTAATAAGAGCTCCTAAGAGCAATAAAACATGGCGTTAAAGCATTTGCAAGCCATTGTCATAGCACTGTGCTCTGATACCTTTGCAGACACAAAACCAGCCCCCACCAACCAGCAAAGCATGTAAGCATTGGTCAGCAAGTCAATGCCTGCTATTCAACTTGTAGTTAGGCGTTTTATTTCTGTGTCTTCCAGATCATATCACTCCTGCATTTCAGGGCCTAATAAAATGTGAAGAATGATATGCTCCCTCTCTCTCCTTGCATCTGAAACTGCCTTATTTCCCTCTCTTCTTTTTCACACATTCTTACAAAAACTTCCCTTTTCATACACTTCTATAAGAAAGCATTTCACTGCATCTACTTCAGTTCCTATTTCTATTTTCGATTTTCACTAGATCCTTCTGCAACTGCCTCCCCCTCAAACCCACTGGTAGAAACTGATGTAGTTTTAAAGCTCTCAAGGTCATTTCAGAAATAAAAAAAATGTTGTTGCCTTAAAAAACCTCTAAACACACAAAACCCTAAACTAAACCCTTTTCAAATTCAAACGCCTTTCATCAGCAGATCAATAACCCAACATAAAGATTTTTGTCCACCACCACTTCAAAACTATTATACTTCAGTTCAAATACTTACTGGGAGTCACACAGCACATTTTATGGGATGGCTCATTAGAGTACATACAGACCTTACTTTGGCTGCAGGTTTTCTGTGTGGGAAACAAACAAATAAAAAAAAAACCCACAACCCACACCCAGAAAGTCCAGTGGGTATCACGGAACAGGAATGAAATCCAATCTCTAGATATTCTAGAATTTTATTGTCCTCGCTTGGCAATGTCTTTTGTTGCTCAAGAAGTCAGTTGAGGCTTATTTATTTTTTTTTTAAACTTCCTATTCCCCTTACAAAAAAAAAAAAAAAAAAAAAAAAAAAAAAAAAAAGAGAGAAAGAAACACGATGCCAAAGAAATTACCAGGAAGGGTTTAGAAGACAAATGTAAACGAAACAAAAAACTGGCAAAACGGATCAATAAACTTTT